>NW_021318693.1:4772778-4868363 GCF_001605985.2 Dendrobium catenatum
GGCAGCGTCCCAGAGAGAGTCTCACAGATTACATCATCAGATGGAGGAACCTCAGTTTGTAGTGCGAGCCACAGTTACAGGAGCAGCATGCAGTTGAGATCTTGCTAAAGAACATAGATGGCTCTATAGCACCCTACCTCAAGGGTTTCAGCATCAGGACCTTCCAGAAGCTACTCACGAAGGTCACCAGTTTGCAGGACAACATACCCGCTGCAGTCCCTCCTAAGGCTGAGAGTCAGCCCTCGCGCAGACCTCAGCGGCAGAAGTTTTCAGGGGCACCTCCTAGGAAAGGGGAAGTTCACAGTACTCAGGTACCATCAGATAAGGGCAAGAAGCCCTTAGTCAGTTCAGCACCACAGCAGCCACGACCAGCTAGTCAGCCACACTCAGTTAGCAGATCGTACTCAGTTGATCAGCCAGCAGGACAACCCAGGACCTCCCGCAGAACTCTAGAGAGTCAGCAGTACCTGCAGGAGAAGCTTAGGATGGAATATCCCTTTAAGAGGGAGAGTGTAAAGAAGATTTTCAAATTCCTTACTAAGAACAATATTTTGGTATTCCCTGATAGCAGTAGAGTGGAGGAGGAGGGTCAGACTGAGCACCCACTCCACTGTCCTTACCACAGACATATTGGGCATGTGTTAGAGGACTGCTATGTCTTCAAGGACAGAGTAGAGAGACTGATGATCATGGGACAGATACGCCTCCAGGATAGTGATCTAGTGCAGCGCAAGGGCAAGGTCTCTCAGACAGTTCAGCTAGTCTCCAGCCCCAGTGACAGCCAGAGTGATGCTCAGGGCACTACTAGTAGTTTACCCATGAGTTTTGAGGATGAGTGGCAGATAGCACTCTCCAAGAAGACCTAGCAGATGATTAAGTAAGCTGTATAGAGTTCAGAGGCAGTTGAGAGGAGGCCTCCCAAGGCCAAATTGACAGTTGCCACTCCAGCTTCTTTGTTAGCACTTGTTTTTCTTTTCTTTCTTCTGTTGTAGTGCCAGATGAGAACATTTTCCTTTGACTTCTATTTGTACTAGGGAGATATGTAAAAAAAAAAAAAAAATCAATCCCGCGGTCGGACAGAGAGACCGCGCGACGGGATCTGCTCCGTAGATCACGAATCCAATGGCCCAGCTCGAACCTACGCATGCAGGCGGCCAGACCGAACCCTTAGGGGTGTTTTGGCTTCGTTCTCCCAATATACTCGATGAAACTTTACGAAATTTTAAACACAGGTGGGATATGTGAAGAGTATCAATGGGGGATGTTTTATTCGAATTAATACGCGCTAATGACGACGCTAATTAACCCTAAGTGTTCTAACTAGGGTTTGAGATATACCTCAATCCACACGATGGATTCGGGAGATCTTGGGCTCGTTGGACTCGTGGGACCGGCACGAACAATCTTCCTCTTGACCCCGAGCTCAGAAGAGGCCTCGATCAGGCGGTAGGAGTCCCCAAAGTCCTTTGGCGTAGGTTTCGCCGGATTTCTCGCCGCCGGCGAGCCTAGGGCGCCGGGATTTGACGTGGGAAAGGTGGGGAAGGATTATGGGAGCGCTCTCACAAGATCTCAGAGCCTATGAAGGTCTAGGGAGAGAGCAAGAGTCAAAAGTCCTAAATTAGACTAAAATTCTCCTATTTAAACCTCTTAGCCCTATTATTGACGGCTTGGATTGAATCATGATCAAATTAGGAGGGAAATAGGTCGGTTTTGGCCATGGAATTGAATTCAAAACGAAGGGGCATTGATTGGGCATTAAATAGGCTCTTAAATCCACTTAATTGGGTGATTAAGGCCTATTTAGAGCCATGGTTGACCAAGTCCAGTTTTGCCTTGGTCAAACCAGTCAGGGGGGTCCCATGGGGATGAGGGATTGGCAAGGCCAAGGTCCAAGTGCATCTAAACTTGATTTGGCTCTAATATAGGCTAGTGGTCAACCTTTTGGTCCAACCGTGAGTTTGACCCACGGGTCCAAGGTCAGGCTCAACAGACTCGGCTCGACTCAACTGAACCGCATTGGGGAGAGGGTCTGGGGTTGGCTTTTGGTCAATTTGACCAAAAGTCAACCCTTTGACCACGGGTACGGCAAAATCGAGGTCAACATTAATACGGCTGTACCGAGAAAAATACGATTGTACCTGAGTTTTTCACTAGAACAAACTCGGTAAACTTTTGTATAACTCGGTAATTTCTCTCGGTTTAAGCTCGGTAAAACTCGGTTATGTTGGTCTTCAAAATGATGGTTTACCTCGTTATTGTTTGGTTTGCTCGCTATTTGCTGGTAGACTCGATTTTTTTTGCGGGATTTTGGCCTTCCGACTGGACGTTCCTCTTTGCGTCCGGTCGAGGACGTAAATAATATGTTCTAAGGAGGATGATAGTTGTTGATGATGTGATTGGTTCAACCTCTTACACTGATATTTTACTCCTTCGTTTGTTTTAAATAGATGCACAACTCTGGACTATCCTCAAGGAGCCGAAGCCACTTGGAAGTGAGGGGGGGCATTGCCCCCCTAAAAAAAAAATAATAATTTTTTTAAGGAGAGTAAATTAGAGTATATGTTTTTTGCCCCTCCTAAAAAATCACATTTGCCCCCCCTAAAAATTTTTTTTGTCTTAATTTGCTCAATATTCTTTCCAAACGCCCCTCTTAAAAAACTTTTTTGTACTAATCCTAATGATGACAAGTTTTAATCTACCGCTAATTATAAATACATACCCTAAAATATCTATGTATGTTTTCAAATTTAGTTCTAATATTTTCTTTCATAATTTTATGACAATTTTATTACACAATTTTTTTCTTCTTTTTTATTGCTTAATTTTTTTTAAACAACTTTTTTAATATATTTATATTATTTTTAATATTTAATTATTTTTGTATTGAATTTGCCCCCCCTGAAAATTGAAGCTGGTTCCGCCCTGGACTATCCTTCTAATATGTAATCATTTAGCTTTGCAAGCCTATCCTATTTCAAGGCATGCCACTACAGGAAAGCAGCTGATTTTCGTTGGAAAATGGTTAAAATCTGTCGGAAATTAGTATTTCCGGCGGAAATTTTTTCGCCGGTAAAACGCACGTCGGAAAATTGCATGCTTTGTAGGTGGCACTATTTCTTTTGAGTTAGAGCTTGGTTTACGTGGGATGCAGACATAATCGGGTCCAAAGAAGGAAACCTTTTTACATTTTCTTCTTTCATTATAATTTTCATTTACTTGTCTTAGTCAAGCTACCTTTTTTCCACGGAACATATGCATCTTATGTTTTGTTGCCTGGGCTTCCTGAAACATAATTGTCTCTGTTTGCTTTTATTTTATTTAGAAGCAGAGCCGGTTCATAGATTAATATGCTATTTTGATTGTGCTTTGGATTCATCTAGTTGGAGGGGTTATCTTCATCCTTCTAGACTGAGAAGTTACTGTAGTTCCTAGTTTGTATTGATTTTCTCAGCTAATTTTCCCTTTTGCTTCTAGATCCGACAACTCAATTAAGAATCACTGGAACAGTTCCTTAAGAAAAAGGTCTGAGGTCTATGTGAAAACGGGTAAATTTCCACCTGTCCAGAAGCCCGTCTTTCGGGCCGTTGCCAAGACCGAGACAAACTTTCGGAATGTTGCCCAACCCATGACAAACTTTCGGAATGTTGCCCAACCCATGACAAACTTTCGGAATGTTACCAAAGCCATATCAAACACTGGTGATAGGCAATTATTTCTTTGCTATGATAAAGAGTTCAATATAAGTAGCAAGACTGTATTAGAAAATTGTTTAACTATTCCTTGTAGTCTGCCATTGGAGACGCCTAAAGCAGAAAGCCAGAAGGATGGGGTATCTACACTATCTTCACAAGTTTTAGAATTAAATGCCACATTGGATGTAGCAGCAAGACTATCTGATAATTCTGATGCCCGTGATTGCCAAGCAAGGGCCTCCGAAATCAATCATGTACAGAATATATCTGAATCAGCAGCAAGTTTAGATTCCTGTAGATTAAATGGAGAAGTTCACCGGAATGAGGAACCTTTGGAAACTGTACACTATTCAGTTCCTGATAACATTGGCTCTCTCTGCTATAAGCCACCTCAATTAGAAGATCTTGGTGCTGCTACCTTTACGTCTCTATTTTTTGGAGACAGATCAATGCAACCAACATCAGATCATGTGATTATTTCTTCGCCCATTAGTCCTTCAACCCCTTCACCTACGAATATTCTGAAAGCTTGCCAACCAAGTGTCGAATCCATCTTAAAAAGTGCAGCTAGAAGTTTTCCAAACACTCCATCCATAATAAAAAGGAGAAGAGAAGTGCATATACCTATTCCTCCTGAAACTATGCATACAAATGAAACCGGAATACACGAAAGCTGTACTCCTAAAGAAGGATCAAGTAGTAAACTATCAAAATTGTTTTCAAGTCCTCTTAACATTTCTGGTGGTTCATTAGATTATGGAAAGAATTTAAATTTTTCTCCAGTATATCAGCTACGGTCCAAGAGAAAGGCAGCTTTCAAATCACTTGAGAAGCAACTTGATTTTACCATGGAAGAAGCAAATTTAGAGAGCAATACCAAAATTTCAAGCTTGGCAGTTAACAAGAGCTCTTCTAGTCCTACAAATATGCAGTTTTTGAGCATATAGGGAAGGAAGCAATGGATACTCTTGCGGGTTTGAAAAGCAAGATTTCTCACGTAAAGTTTTATGTGATCCAATGCAGAAATTGTAAGTTTAATTTGAATCTTATCTTGATAATTTTTTTTTTTGTTCTTGTCAATAAACTGAGGGCGTTGTTTTCTTCTTTTTGCTTAGAAGTTTGATTATTTTGCTTGGGTATTTCTGTAATGTATTTTGATGTGTATATTGATGCTTTCCCTTCATGTGAATCTATGCTTTTGATTGATACACATTTAGATAGTATTCGTTTCTCTTCAATCATTTATCTAATGAATTTTCTTAGGTATTGCTCATATGTTTTTACCTGTGTATATGATGCTTCCCCTTTATGTGAATCTATACTTTCATTAATACGCATTTTGGTAGTGGTGGTGGCATGCGATGGGTGGCGACAACTGTGGTGATCGCTGGAGGGTGGTGGCTGTCGGGTGCGGTGAGTGGCCGCGGTAGTGAATGGGGCGGCCGGCGAGGACTAGTGATGGCTGCTGATAAAGGTGGGTGGAGGCGGTCGGCGATGGGCCCTGGCGGCCGACGGTGGGTTCCAGGGCTAGAAGTGGTGGAGGTAGCGGTGGCCGGTGGCCGGTGGCGATAGTGGTGGCGCTGATTAAACAAGCTTGCTTGCGATGTAAACAATTTTCGCTCAAAACTGGATTAGTTTAATTTACCTAAAAAATGAATAAAAATGATTTATTCTACATTTATTTTACTTTACATTTGTTTTTCATCCAACTACAACCAAACAGCCCTAAATAGGAAGCAGAGTCATAAATAGGAAGCAGAGTCACAATAGGGAACTAGATTTTCTTTGTCTAGTATACGCAAGTTTGTTGGACGCTAAGTGATTTGCTTATTAAATGTCTTTCTTTGCAGGTTGAATAAAGTTGATGCAGAGTCAATTATGGAGGCAAACCAGTGTGTAACATAAAGCCCCCAAATAAGATTTGAAAAGGAATTGTTGTATGATGTCTTCCTATCTCTGCATTATAAAGTTTTTTCGAGACTTATTATACCTGTGGATCTATCTCCAAATCACAATATTATGAAGACCACACAAGCTTCAAACCTCCCAACTTTCAACATTTTTCGCTGATGATTTTTGCACCTTTAATGTATATTTGTTGAACAATATAGAACAAACTGGATGGCAGAATTCTGCCTTCCAGTATTTTTTGTGCATGCAATGTCTTGTACTTAACTGAAAAGATATTCAAATTGGTGAAGGCTTATGTCCATTTATCCTCCATAGAAAAAGAGAAAGGTATGCATATGGAGGAGATCAAATTTACAATTGTAAAGAAACTGCTTTGTTCATCTCTTTTTTCAGCAATTCAAATGCTAGTCAGTGATCTGTTGCATTTTTCTGCTGCAAATAATAATTGGGATGAAGAATTGAAGCCCATTCTAGTTTTCACCTGGTTTTTTAGATCCAAGTTACTTCTAAATAGCTGTTGAGGGTTGAGTTTTGGCTTGCAATATAAGGCATTAGTTTATAACATGGAACATTGTGAAAATACTGCCAGAAAATATTAGATAGGTTCACTAACATCTAGTCTTGTGATATCATATTTTCAAAAAATTATTACCGGCGGAGTCCGGACAATCACATGAAGACCGTTGAATTTTTATCTCTTGTATATAGAGTGTATATAAGAGAGAATATTCACTTGTCTTCATGTGATTGGAGTTCAGATGAAAAACTACGTCCGAATTTCACATGTAATAATTTCTCCCTATTTTCAGTATATGTTATTGATATCACCATTTCCATCAATGTTGCTTCACTGTTATATATTGAATTTTTATATCATAATTTTTACACGATTTTTATGTAAATATTTTATTGTCATATGATGGAGAAATTATTACGTGATGGCATCGGACTGTTCGGAGACAAATCAGAATGAATCACGTCATTCGGTACATAGTATAGTACACAACAACAAAAATGATGCGGTGATTCCTAAATATTGCATTAGAGTTAATAAATAACAAAGTAATAAATTAAATGCATATTTCAACCCCACCATCCTCAAATTTCTTGGCAAGTAATCCTTCAAAACATGATTTGTTGACTTAGAGAATAAGCTAATATCATGATATGTTGACTTACAGAATAAGCTAATAAAATATAATATAAAAAATTAATTTACCCATTATGCTCCCATTATGACAGAGCTGCAAATATATTTAATAATAGCCTTTGTACATATATATATATATATATTTAAATAAAAATATTTTCCACTATATACTTATTTTGAATCACCAAAGAAATACAGTTAGGCAATGATTTTTTATCCATAATAAGTTTTTATTGGGCTTTTATCCTTAATTGAAAGGTTTTTTTTTTTAATTGTTTTTGCATCGAATAAAATAAGAAATTTTATTTGTCACAAATGCAACAATATTAGTTTAAAAAGCTCATAATTGATATGACTACTTGACTTGGGAGGACTAACTGTATTATACAAAACCATTATTGAGAGGCAGTGGTCAAAAGATGGCAAAAATATTCAAATGCAAGTGTTGCTGGTCGCTTTAATTCAATTTATGAGGGTAATTTTGTGATTTTTTTAGTCAAAACATTTTGATCAGACAGCTCATTTTAATCTGTTGGTTGGGAGTTTTGACTATCAATAAAAAAAATTTGAGTTTGAGTCTTACATATGTGATGTGTGTGTGAGTTTGTCTTTACTGCCCTAAATATCCAAATAAAAAAAGAATATTTTGTTTAGTATGAGACATAAAATAGATTTTTACATGGTGTAAAAATACTCGACACATAAAAGGACCGAATTGGTTCCTAGTTTTATTTTGAAAGGTCAAAATAGTCCCCGACTGTATAAACATATCAATTTGATCTTTTACGTGTTTAAATAGGGATCAAATTAGTCATTATGTACGATAATTTAGATCCCTACTTAAAAATGCAACAAAATAGTCGGGATTCATTTTGTTCATTTATAAAAAGGCAGAGGATTATTTTTATCCTTATCTTTATATAATTTTTTTTTAAAAAATAATTTGTATCTTAATATTTTATGTTAAATATCTTCATAAAAGTATAATTTGTATGTAAGATTATTATATATATTAGGTAATATGTGTAAATTTGGCAATTATTTTGTTGATTATAGGTAAATATATTAATATTTTACTTATTTTTTTATCATAGATTTTATATTGAATGTTTTTTTTATTTTCTTTTGTTTACAAATCAAAATGACATGATTTTAAGTTATTTAAATATAATAAAAATATTTTAAATTATTTTTTAAAGTTCATTGTAATAAAATTATAATAAAAATATCTTGTGATTTTTCTTTTATTTTTAATATGATTTAAATATTAAGTAAATAAATGTTAAAAAAACTTAAATGATAAATATATAAATCCCTCCTTTTGTATTAATGTGGAAAAGTGCAATCATGTTGTACTCAATTTTCAATTATTCATGTGCATAAGTCAATCTTCAAATCACAAGTAAATATTTCATTTATTTTTGTATTAAAAATTTATTTATAGTTATAAAACAAAATCTCTTTTAATAGAGTTAGATATTGATTTTTAGATAGGTCCTTTTAAAAAATATATATATTTTTAAGGCATCATTGGATGGAAGTAATTTATGTACTACCAGTGAGATGACTAAGATTTTGTTTGGGATAATTATCGCACTACTTTTTAAAACAACTTAGAAAGCTGCTTTCAGAAGCTGTAAGAAAGCTAATTTCATTTGGGATGACTTTCATCAAAAGTAGACGCATCTTGTTTCGAACGTTGGGTTCGAATGAGATTCAAATTAGGTTCTAATTGAGTTTAGAGCAAGTGTGAAGCATGTTTGAAACAGGTCTAAAACTATTCAAATATGAACTAAATTTTATATCATATAAATTAAAATTAGAAGTATAATTCAGTTAGGAAAGTCGAGGCATTAGATTTTACTTATATTAAAAAATATAGAGATAAATGTAAAAAGACTTGATTAGAAAATATTAAAAATGATCTTCCTTTATTAGATTTAAATAAAAATTTGACTTTTGATAGGACATAATTAGGGGTGTCAATTTTTGACACAACACGAACCCGACCCAGAAAAATCCGGGTTTGGGTGAATTTGAAACGGGTCGGGTTCGGGTTCAACAAATCAACCCGTTTTAAAAATCGGGTTTGGTTGACCCAGCAACCCGCAAATTGACCCAAAAGTGACACGAAAACTCATTTTGACCCGAAAACCCTAGATTGACCCGTTTTGACTCGAAAACCCGAGATTAACCCTATTTTTGACCCAAAAACTAGCAATTTTGGTTCAAACCTGGGTCATTCATGTCGGGTCGGGTTGACCCAGACCCGAATCAGGTCGGGTTCGGGTTCGGAAACCTGACCCATTTTTAAAAACGGGTCAGATTCGGGTTGACCCGAATAGTGCCGGGTCAGTTCACCCGAACCCGACCTGTTGACCCGAATTGACACCCCTAGACATAATGTTGAAAAAGATTCATGTAGCGAATCCCATGTAGTGGGACAAAGGATTATAATGAAGCAATATTTATAAATTTTCTATAATTATTTACCAACGTGGCCCGCCCGGCTGAAAAAGCTTTTCACCTTTTCTTCTTGTTTTTTTTTAAAGCAACACGCAAACCGCCCCGTGGGCGGCGCCCGCACGGCGCCGGGCTTCGCCCCTTTCCCATGAATTCCGTCACTTAACCCCGCAGCCACGCCACTCTGACGTCTCCAAAACGAACCGCCCCCATCCGGTTCAATAGCCCGGCCGACCTGACCCCCACGGTCCTCTCTCTGCGTACTGCACCAATTAGCAGCCACGAAGGGCCCCACCATGTGGTCCCCGTGCACGGTTCAAATTCGTGGTCCATACGCCCCGATCGGACGGCGCCGATTCATTGACGAAGCGCCGCTAAGCTTAAAAAACCCGAC
Organism: Dendrobium catenatum; assembly: GCF_001605985.2. Taxonomy (NCBI): domain Eukaryota; kingdom Viridiplantae; phylum Streptophyta; class Magnoliopsida; order Asparagales; family Orchidaceae; genus Dendrobium; species Dendrobium catenatum. The sequence continues at coordinate 4,782,389 of NW_021318693.1, forward strand.
CAACTATTTTATAAAAAATAAAAATAAAAATCTCGAACGGAGTTTGGCCGTTGGTGGAAGCGCCAGCCATTAATGTCCCCTTTCTTCTTCGTTTTTTGAGCTTCACAGCGAGAGACAGCAAGCGGAGGGAAGAATCGAAGCGGTGAACTCTTCGACCCTATAGGAGTGTGATTCGGAGAAGAAAGTGAACCGGAGCTGGAGCAGGGAAGCTCTATTACCCTAGAGAGAGTCTTTTACTCTTGCTACCCATTTGCGATTTGGTCTTTCTCTCTTTTTCCTTCTTGAGATAAGGATCGCGACAAGGCGTGGTTCTGGATAATTTGTTAACGGATTCGGGCTGCGTTTGATTTCTTATCTGAATGATCAGCTGGGGTTTTAGTAGGAGCTCAGTTCTTTGACGGAATTGATGGCCGCGAGGATCTAATTGCTTGCTAGTTGCTTTGCGTACGCGTTCGGCTCCTCCGCTGTGCATTGAAGACACTATAATGTGCTACTGTGGGGTTTAGCTTGGGAGAAGGGGTATTAGTGGAGAGGAGAAAGTGAGCACATACTGGTTTTAAGATGGGAATCTGCTGGAGCCCAAATAGCAAGGCTGTGAACCCCGCATTCAGCGTCCCTTCATCAGGTGGATATCTAAAACATTAAAAATGATGCTTTTCTTTTTCTCTCTATTTTTACTTAGAAACTTACGATTATTCTGATGCGCGCAGGGTCTAACTCGAAGACTAGAAGCAAGGATGTTAGTAGATTAAGTCGTGGAAGCAGTTATGTTTCTTCAGCTTCTTTTTCCTTAACCCATCGTAGCGAGGGAGAGATCCTGCAGCTAGCAAATGTGAAAAGTTTCACCTTTACTGAGCTCAAATGCGCAACCAGAAATTTCCGGCCTGACAGTGTATTGGGAGAAGGTGGTTTTGGTTCTGTTTTTAAGGGCTGGATTGATGAACAGACCCTTGCGCCGGCGAAAGCAGGCTCTGGTATGGTTATTGCTGTAAAGAGGCTCAACCCGGAAGGTTTCCAGGGTCATAGAGAATGGCTGGTAAGTAGTTTGATGCAATTATTTGATAGTTTGCTGCAATTCATGATCAATATTATTTTTAGGGGCTGTTTGGTTTTCTATTTTAGGTGTAATTTAACCAAGATTTAGCTGAAATCCTATCAAACATATTTTTTGGGCTTTAAATTCTACTAGTTTGATAACCAGGATTTGTTGAATCCTACCATTTACATGCTCTCTCTCTCTCTCTCTCTCTCTCTCTCTCTCTCTGAGCTTGAATTTAAAAAAAAACAGGCAAACAATTTATCAAAATTTAGCAAGATTTAACAATTGTATTGACAAACAGTTTTCAGGTTTTAATCCTCTTAATATTTATCATTAAAACTGGATTTACTAAATCCTAGTTGTAACCAAACAGCTCGTAAGCCTTTCATTTATTTGAATATTCTAATCTCCTATTATCCCTTTGATTATCTGATCTTAAAATTTACTTTTAAAAAAAAAATTTGCAGGCAGAAGTCAATTATTTAGGCCAGCTTCATCACCCTAACCTTGTCAAGCTGATTGGCTACTGTCTAGAGGATGACCATCGCCTTCTGGCCTATGAATTTTTGCAAAGAGGGAGTCTTGAGAACCATCTGTTTAGAAGTAAGCTATTTATGGTTGTCATTCATGATTTTTTTTCTTTGATTTCCTAATGGATGAATGGTTTTTTCTTGATTGGATATGATGAAAATATGTAGTGCTTGATTCTTTTGTTAATAAATAAGATAATTCTTTTGAGGAAAAATTATTACGTGCAGCATCCGGGTTCGTCCGGAGACCAATAAAAATGCACCATGTCGCCTTAAAAATGTATCGCGCTCGGTATCGCTCTGAGCGGTACCGAGCGCGTAACCGGATGGGAGAACCATCCGGTGTTTGCACAGAATAATTGCTCTCTTTTGAGAGAGCTCATAAATCATCCAGAATATGTGATTACTAAATTACTTACAATGTTGGAGCAGGAGGATCATGCTTTCAACCACTTTCATGGAAACTTCGAATGAAGATTGCACTTGGGGCTGCTCGAGGACTGGCATTTCTTCACGGCGCCGAAATAAGCGTCATTTATCGTGATTTTAAGACTTCTAATATACTTCTTGATTCAGTATGTGGAGTTATTAGCCAAATTTCTACCTTTCTTTCATGCCAGTGATGTCGCCATCGTTGCTAATTTTTGACAATATCCTTGCTTACAGAATTACAATGCAAAGCTTTCTGACTTCGGATTGGCGAAAAATGGACCTACTGGTGATAAGAGTCATGTATCTACCAGAGTCATGGGAACATATGGATATGCAGCTCCTGAATACCTTGCAACTGGTAAGTTTTTACCTTGTCTTCTCTATTAGATATTCCATTTGTAGATACTATTAGTGCATCCACTATTAACCATTAAGACAAATCCAATTGTTGGCAGGCCTTTTGTGGTTCATTTTTGTTTTTCATTACATGCATCTTTGTCAATCTATGGCCTACTTGATATAAAAAGTTCAACATGTTCTAGATGAAATATAATTACATTTGTGGACCTTCCTCATCAACTGATTCAAAGCTTGACTTCAATGACTATTTTTTCCAATAACTTATTCCATTCTCCTTGCTGAGGTGCTTTGCCATTTAAATCTTATCATGGTTGACAAGTATTCTAAGAAGATTCCTTTTTCTGGGTCCCAGTTCATTATTGATCTGCTAACTAATGTCTGCATGCAATAAGTGCATTATTAAGCAAAGTGAAAATTTAGAAATACATCAACCATGAACTGTGAGATAAGAATTCATGGAGAAAAGCTCATAAGGGCAGCTCCAACCAAAAAATCTCCTTTTTCACTCCAAAATGAAGTGAAATTAAAAAATGGCATGATTCATCTCCAATCGAACTCCATTTGAAGCCCTTCGCAGAAGGTTACCGTCTTTCTCCTCTTTCGCGTGTCTCTTTGGCAAATCCACTAGAGACAGAAAAATAACGCAGGTGAACAGTGCAACGCCAATATTGGTGTCGCACTGTTCACCTGCAACCAAATACCAGAAGTTTTACCATTCGGCTGGAGCTCGCGAGCGACACGCTATTCACGCGTTTGGAGTTCGGTTGGATAAGGCCTAATAGCCCCAAAATAAGTATGATAAGGTTAATAATGATGATGATCAAATGACCTTATTTTTGTGTTGTTAGGTCACTTGACTGCGAGGAGCGATGTATATAGCTTCGGTGTTGTCCTCCTAGAGATGTTATCAGGTAGGCGTGCGCTGGACAAGAACCTACCATCAGGGGAGCACAATCTTGTTGAATGGTCGAAGCCCTATCTCGCGAGCAAGCGCAAGATCTTCCGCATCTTGGACAGCAAGCTCGAGGGGCAGTACTCGCTTGCCGGAGCCCAAAAAACAGCCTCCCTTGCACTCCAGTGCTTATCAGCTGAGGCAAGACTTAGGCCGACTATGGATGCGGTGGTGTCTGTGCTTGAGCAAGTTCAGTCTACAAAGGATTCAGAGAGGAAAAATCAAGCTGAGAAGACTCTGCACACTCAAAGTTTTGGTCGTGGAGCTCAGGTGCCTCAACGGAAAAGCATGGAAGGTGGAAGTTTGAAGGGATATCCAAGACCTTTGGATTCCATTGCTGCCTAAGTAGGAGAAGTTATGCATGTTTTGATTGTTTGTTATCTATGAAGAGTTTTTGACACTCTTGAGGCATGTAGGTTTAACTACTACCTGCATATTTGTTACATTTTTTGTATATTTTGTTATGCATTACTGTTCTTGTCAGGGTATTTCACCTTGCAGACAGTTTTGAGCAGCTTAGCTCCTGATGCTTTTGTGAATTTAAATTCTTGGTTGAATGTTCTTTAAATTTTCTGTGAATTGACAGGGTGTGGAAAATGGTTTCATGTTGAAAGTTTAATAAGAGCTGAGCTTTTTATTCATTTTTAGATATTTGCCCATCATTCTTAATTATTTGGTCAGTTCCATTTGGTTTGAGCTCGCTTACAACTGACGAGCCGAGCTCGATAAAACTTAAACTCGGCTCGACTCAACTCGTTTACACCCCAACATGTAATATTCAAAGGTGTTTAATTGATGTCATAGCTGTGACCAATGATGACTTGTTGGATCTTATGTTTAAAATGATTAGATTGATTGATTTGATGAATTTCAAAAAACTGTGAAGAAGAAGACTATGAACAAACATACTATAATTTGGAACTCATCCAACAAGGTTTACAACATTGGGCTCTCTTCTCTTCTGTGGAAACAAAGTTACTCTTACAAAGCTATCCCCATGCTCTTGCAAGTTCCATTACAGGTCCTGGAGCTAAAGCCTTCCAATCCAACCTCCCCATAGTTCTGTTCCTGATACTGGCAAAATCCTTGAAATCAAAAACTCTTATGCGATTTCTAATGCTATCTATAACTGGAATCTTCCCTTCATCATCACAGTCCCCTCCTACATCTGATGATGCAGATTCTTCATTTGGCATCTCAATGATCTCATCAAGAATCTGAACGACTTTGCTCATTGGAGGACGGTCCTTCGGTCGCTTCATTAAGCATTTGTTTGCCAAAGCAATCAGCTTCTGAACTGATTTTGCTGAGTAGTTGCCTTTAAGTTTAGGATCGATTATAATGTGAAATTTCTTGGGGTCGGTAGAATAGGGTTTCACCCAATCTAAGAGTTTCTGCTCATTTCTTGGAAGGTTTCTGTCAATGGACCTTCTTCCGGTGATGATCTCATAAAGTACTACTCCATAGCTCCAAACATCACTCTTTGATGTCAGCTTTCCCATCTGGACATATTCAGGTGCTGCATATCCTACGGTTCCCACGACCTGCAAAAGAAATAGGAGTGCTGAAGGCAGTTAGTATTTGATTTAAATAGGAAGAGATGTTTAGGGTTAGGGCATGCAAATTATTGTGGCTGATTTCGTCCTTGGGGTTTGGAGACTTGAGCTCTAGCGGCGTCTAAAGATTGAGAGAGAGATCATTCTCTTGAATTGAGAATCAATTGTATCTTGCTATTTTCTTTAGTTAGTTTGATTGTTCCAATAAAAAACTACTGTTCTTTTAATTTTACATTTGAATTTGTGGATAATTCTCACTGTTTTTGTCAAGATCGTTAGGTTTTACTTATGAACTCCAAGTATTTCCTAACAGTAGAGCTCAAGTTTGTACAACATGGGAGTTTTTTGTAACATCAAGAAGCAAAAGAGTGTTGCTGAAGTTGCGATTACGATAGCTCTTTAGTTAAACAAAAGAAGCATACAATATCAAGTTATGGATCTAAATTAATAAATAAATCATCTTCTATTGTTCATAAATTACTTTCTATTATGGCTAAGTAAAAAAAATGAAAATCAGTGATGAAACAAAAAGTGAAAAATTTCCTACAACATGTGTTTTCTTCGGAAGTACACAGTTTAATCGGCCAGGTCTGCATAAGAAAGCCAGCATCATCTTGGGAGGGAAGGACCAAGAAAAATGTATTTTTGACAAATGAAAATTATTGCTGAGACAAAAGGGAACATTTTTCTTAAAGCATTTATTTCCTTGATAAGACTACCACTTTAATGGGGTGGGTATGCTTAAGAAAAACTGTATCATCTAGAAAAAGAATGAGAAAAATGTAACATTGAGATAGTAAAAACTAAGTAGTTGATTTGAATCTTACTGAGGTGGAGACATGACAAAATCCTTCTAACGGTCCATGTCTAGCAAGTCCAAAATCCGAGAGCTTTGCATTGAAATATTCATCTAGCAGAATATTTGAAGACTTAAAATCTCGAAATATTAACTGCAGAAATAATAGAAAGGACATTTTAGCATTTGGAAATATTGTTGGCGTTTTTGTTTTATGCTAAGAGGAGCAATTTAATAACAAATTACCTGGAAATCCATTTCTTCATGAAGATATGCTAAGCCCCGTGCAGCATCCTGGGCAATTTTTAATCTCAACCCCCAGGAGAGTTTTGATGGAACTCGTGCCAATAAGTGATCATCCAAGCTCTTGTTGAGCATTAGTTCATAAACCAGGAGCCTTTGAATCCCTCTCTCATTATCTTCAGCACAATAGCCAACTAATTTTACAAGATTTTGATGCTTGACAACACCCAAATAGTTGACTTCTGTAACCCATTCTCTATGTCCCTAAACTAGAAGTGAAACAGTAAATTATAATCAAAACCTTTGACTGTAGAAACCATCGTTACCTGTAGCTAATATTTTGTGAAATGTCATCCAATGATAGTTTTTGGACAATGTAGATGTCTAGTTAGTCTAATAAATAGTAACATATGAATAATATATTGTTGATATGGTTTGCAATGTTAGATGAAGCATGAAATTTCACTCAAACTTAGATCCAAAAAGTACTAAAACAAAGCCATCCGAATTCCAGTTTAGGCAAATTTATGGTAGAGATAGTGGTATGGCAAGATGAAGACAAAGGGATCAAAATTTTGCTGTTTATGAAGCAGTACTTGAAGCAGTTCATAAATAAAGTCCCAACACCTTACATGATTTTTGTATTTTTAAATTTCAAATTTTAGTTGGAAAGATAGTTGGAGAGTGGTTAAAAGTTAGTTAAACTTTCTTGGTAGTTGGTTGGAAAATAGTTGGGATAAGTTTGGTTAAGATCCTTATCCAAAACTCCGAGTGCTCTGCCTATGCAAGTTTAAATTTAAATGGTGGCGCCATTCAAAGAACAATTTAAGACTTCTCCAACTAATCAAGTTCAAATCCATAAAAAAAAAAGACCAGAAGATTTCAACTGTACTTGTGATTTAAAAACTGAAGTTATCTATTTTTCTTTTGCTTTATAAACAAGTGATGTACTATCCTTCAATGCTTATTGAATAGTTAATAAAACTTTGCTTGTATGCAATCTTTGGTGAATCTTTGTGGTTGATCCTCCCTCTTGAAACTGTGGCGAGTTTCAATTTTATTTTATTCTTCTTCTCTTTCCATCTCTTCATCTTCCATCATCTACAAACAATTAGGCTCTTTCGAATTCTCAAAAAAAGGTAAGCACTTGAGCGAAGACTAACTTTAATTGCAGGGCTACATCAAGGATGAAGATAAGCTCAGGTTGGTATGGATAGTAGAAGGGCTAGATTAACCTCTATAAGAGCCAATAAATAGTAGAACTTGAACCACCGAAAAGGAGATGGAACATTTAACAATATACTTTTATCTTACTCAACTGCCCCTCTAGTGGCTCAATTATTTTTCAAGGTGATCCTTGCTTCTTCGAGTCTCAACTGTGATAGTCTGATTAGCTCCAGGATAGAAGGAGAGTTCGAGTTGCTTCTAGGCCTTCATCTGTTTGTAATTGAATCGAGTATACTTAAACTTAAGGCACGCAGCAAGTCCCTCTTTTTTATCTCTTTCATCCAGGACCACAGCCATCATCTTAAGGGGTTTTTTTTGGCAAAAAGTAGGATTTTAGTAAATCCTGGAAATTTGGATTTATTAAATCCCGCTAAAGTTAAATCCTGAAAATTTTTTGAAAACATAAATGTTAAATTCTGTTAAATTTTATAGAACGGATAAGGAGATTAGTTCATTAAAAAATTTAATTTAATATGTATTTTAATTTTAATTTATATTTTAAGTACAAATTGCTTATTAATTCTAATTTTAATTATTGTCAATAAATTATAATTACACAAATAATATAATTAGAAAATAATTTAATTATGAAAGAATTTATTAATTTTAATTCTAATTATTATTTCAATTATGTATGAACTAATTATTAATTATTGTTGCGTCCTGGAATATTCACGACGATAAAGAAATATAAAGTTTAATGTCTTAGTTTTGTACGAATTTCCAGCACACAATCAGATAAAAGAGATGGTGTAACGGTTATAAGAAACAATTAAGTTTTTTACGTGGAAAACCCTTGAAAAGACGGAAACATCATGGGGTCTAACCCAGTTTGAATGAAGGCCACTAGTGTTTACAATCAATTACAAATGAGGGCCTTCCTTGGGGAGAACACCTTGGTTTGATGTATCAAATATACATCATACAGAGTGCATTACATGGTGTAAATTGGAAAAATCAAAATTGCTAAGTTCTTTTGGTCGACAGGACCATAGTCGGCTAGCGATAGAGGTCGGAAAGACCGTATTCAGGTGACGGTAGTAAGAAGGATTATAATTAGCGGGTGACGGAAGTCGAAAAGATAGTTGTCAGGCGATGGAGGTTGGAAGAACCGTGGTTAGAAAGACTGTTGTCTGACGACAGACAGTAGTCGGTAGGCGACGAAGGATAAAAGGACCGTAGTCTGACGATGGAGGTCGGAACGACCATAGTCTAGCGGCAGAAGTCGGAAGGACCGTAGTCGGCAGACCATAATAGTCAGAAAGACCGTTATCTAGCGACAGAGGTTTTTAGGATCGTAGTCGGCGGGTGACAATGGTCAGAAAGGCTGTTGTCTGGCGACGGAGGTCGGAAGGACTGTAGTCGGAGAGTGACGAAGGTCGGAAGGACCGTAGTATGGCGATAGAGGAGGAAAGGACCGTAGTTTAGCAAGGGAGGTCGGAAGGATCGGAATCAGCGGGCGATATTGATCAGAAAGGTTGTTGTATTGCGATGGAGATCAGAAGGATCGTAGTCGGAGGGCGAAAGTGGTTAGAAAAGCTATTGTCTGGCGATGGAGGTAGGAAGGACTGTAGTCGGCGGGCGACAGTGGTCACAAAGACGGTTGTCTGGTGGAATTTCAACAATAATTGGAAGCCGGGTGGAAGTCTGACATCATTCGGTGATCGAGCGGAAGTTCAACGACAGTAGGTGGCTGGGCGGAAGTTTGGCGTTAGTCGGCGGTCGGGCAGAAGTCCGGCGACAGTTACTGGCTGGGCGGAAGTTCGGCGTAAGCTGGCCGGGTGGAAGTCCGGCAATGATCGAGGAGTCTGGTGGAAAGAGAAGTTTAGTTTCTCTTCTTCATTCTCTTCCTAGCTTGGATCCCTTTTTCATGAGATATAAAATGTCTATTTATAATTTTCTGAGAGTGGCAAAATATGAGAGAGATCAATAGTAAGTTGGGAGTGGTTTTAATGGACGGTCGATATCAACTCCTTTGATTGTGGACCGTTTATTGAAAATTTGAATGCTTTAGTGATGTTAGAATTTGACGATCTTGGGCTTGTTGGATTCGTCTCATCGAACCGATTGATTCGAGCATAAGCATGTCACGTTTGGAAATTATTTGATTATCCAATTTATGGTTTAAATTTTTCAAATGTGTTTTGGTTCTTCAATTTGGACTAATTTGGGCTCGGATTGAGTTGAATTTGATGTTGTTGAGTTCATATTTCTGAGACGTTCAATTTGACTGTAAGTTTGATGAAATCGAAGTTCGGATGGCTCCATATTTAATTTTGGAAGTTTCCAACTTGATTTTGCCTCGAGATTCGTTCCGGATCAAAATAACTTTTTTATTATATATCAATTATCATTACTAACTAATCATTATAAATGATATAAGTAGAATTTAAATTAATTATCGATTAATCTAATTAATTAATTAATTATTAATTACATTATATTCTTAATTAATTTTAATTAAACTAGTTAAACTAAATTAATTTATACCTATGTTTTTGGCAAGTTCATCACTGCCTTCCTATAGCCGGTGTTTGCCTTCCCTCTTCTCCGGCTGTTCGTTGCTATTACACTTCGTCTGGTTCGCCTGACAGGTAGTTTTGAACGAGTCGCTAAATACTTTTATTCGCCTCCGACGACGTTCCTTCCTGTCGAATCCGAAGTCACACCTCCACTCTGTTCGATCGGAAGTAACGACAACGACGGGAGCTTGCTCTTGCTCGTTGCAAAGGTAGCCATCTTTCTTCCTTTCGCGCGCTTCTTCTTCGGCCAAATCCCGTAAATCCGCCGGCCTCCCGGATTTACTCGCTGTGAGATTTACCAGTTCCCTAAATCCTGTTTGGCAAGATTTAGCATAAATCCTGCTCAAATCCTGCATAAATCCTGTATCTAAACAGCCCCTAAGTGCCAGATCTAGCTCAAACAGTCTAGCATTTCAACATCAAGCTACTACTTCGAAATCAAATCGTTCACACAGAAAACATCACGAAAAAGTATTAGAGAAAAAAAATCACGGATCAAGAAAAAAACAAAACAAAAAGTTCACATCTTGCCTGCGATCCGTACTTGTTGTGCTGCTTCACGGCGACATCCATGGTCTTAACGCCACCATCACCTTCCTCGTCCCCTGAAACGCTGATCACTCCTCTGTACACGCACCCAAATCCTCCCTCCCCGATCATCATCGCTCGGCTGAATCCCCTTGTAGCTGCTTTCAGCTCCTCAAAACCAAATGCCCTCAGCCCTTCCGGCCTCCTCTCCACCCTCCACGTTTCCTCGCTTGAGCTGAACTCGAAACCCGACCTCCTTGCTTCCGAGGAGCTGGATGCGACGCTCAACGACCGGGCCCACGGGACCTTAGCCGCCCAGCTCCCCATCCCTTCTCCGCCGCCCGCGAGCCCCTTCTCGCCCGATACTTCTGCGCTCGGAAAGTGGAAGCACTTCATGATGTGAGATCGGAGAAGAAAAGTAGGAGCAGCTCATGAAACGGAGAGCAGATCAAGGAATTCCAAGTGGGAATTGGGAGCATGGAAACCTTCTGCTGCAATTCAGAGCGATAGAAGAAAAGTGCTTTTATAGTAGGCTGAGGGGGTTGCGGTCCAGGATTTGAAGTTTGAACTTTACATATAATTTTAGTAAAAAAGTCGGGGTTTGTTTTCTTATTTTAACATTAGCAAGGGGGTTTTGAAAATTTGTACTGACTTAGCAGCTTTTTTTAGACGACATGTTGCAGGGGAGAGGACGGACGGTCACGAGGACGTCGAGGGTGCAGCTGGATAACGACAATAACGGTCAAGCTTAACAGTCGTTAAATGATTTGTTATGTGGTTAGGGTATCCATAGGCTTTTATTAGGTCCTGTGCCCGTCAAAAAATTCAGTATTTGCTCGGTATTACTAGGTATTATTTAATAATAACGAGGAATATCATTCTGTGAAGATCAATACCGAGTTATACCGAGCTATACCGAGCAATACCGAGTTGTACCGGGTTTTTTCTGGAAAAAACTCGGTACAACTTTCGTATAACTCGGTATTACTCGGTATAGCTTGGTATAACTCGGTATTGGGTCTTCACGTGATGATATTCCTCGTTATTGTTTGATATTGCTCGATATTTCTCATTTTTTTGGCGCGATTTGGCCTCCAACCGGACGTTCCTCTACGTCTGGTTGGAGGACGTAATAATTGTTCTATCCATAGACCCAATGCTAATCCTAAAATTTTAAAATGGTTCGGATCGATCCGATCCGAGTTCTAAATGAGTTTTTTTATCCGTTTATTAAATAGGTCGGATTTGAATTAACTTGCAAACCTATTTCATTTAACTTATATTTTTTTCTTAATTTTTTTATATGTATGTATAATGTTATTATTTTTTATTAAATATCATAAATTTTAATGTTAGTAAGTTATAATTTTTTTAACAAAAAAGGATTAACGTGTCGGGTTCAAGTTGACCAAATTCGGATTGGGCCAATTTCGGATCAGACTTAAAGCTAGCCCGTCGAACCTTTTTGACCCATATGTAGCCATGTTGGAAAACAAATGTGATCAAATATTTTGAGTATGAGTATGACATTACTATCTATGTTGAGTACAATAAGAAATATACATTTAAGTTAAACTTAAATATGAGCAGAGCTACAGTGGGAGTACCAGGAGCTTGTGCCACTATTGGCTTAGCCGAATGTTCAAGTATATGCAACAAGGGTGAAGACAAGAGAGTATAGTTCATGATTTGCATATGAGCGTGGAGAATGAAGTGGTGGTGGTTATGCTGGTTAGATGAGGGCAATTAAGCGATGACAGTTGGACAATAACAATGGGCGATGATAATTGCTACGTCAAATGTTGAGTAGAGCTATGGAGTTTTTTCGAATCTCCGAGCTCTCTCCAATCTCAAGTTTATCTCCGTGATTTATAATATTTTGTGAGTGTCATTTTGATAAAACAAATCAATATTTCATAATGCTAAATGAGACGTCTCATATTGATGAATCATTTGATCATACACAATTTATTTCTTAAGAGATGTATTAATATTATTGTCTGTAATCAAACTTAAATAATAAATCATAACATAGGCTTGTTGGTTCATGATAGTTGTCTAATAAATTTGACTCCTTCACACCCCTACTCTTAGGATTCCAAGCAAAGAAACCAACATATTATTTTATTGATAAATAAATGCATCAAAGAGCATGACATCAATTTAGAATAACAATTACTTTATAAAAATTAAAATACATTTAAATAAAATAAATAAAGAATTTTTTTAACAAGACTGCACCTATAAAAAATTATTATTTTAAAAAAAAATTCACTGTAAATTATTGCTAATGCAATCTTTATTCAGGGCAGTTTAGAGATTAGAGTGCGGATCACTCGAGAGGAAATATTTTCTTCAATCAAGAAGCCACAACTTCGAAAATTATTACGTGCATAGTCGAAACGGAGTCCAGACTCCTATCACGTGAAAATATGTGGATTTTTTTCTCATGTACATAGAGTGCGTACAAAAAAATTTATTACGTGCATCCGGAGGCCAATCCGGACAGGCCACGGTATATAATACACAGTGCATTGGATGACATAACATATTTGAATTGGCTTTCAAAAGTGTTGAACACCGCATAAAATAATCTCTCATTTTTAAGAGAAAATCTAAATGTCGGGAAGAAAAGCCCTATCCGAACTCCACGCATAATAATCTCTCCCAATCTCTATTCGTTTTTTCATAAATTTGACAAAATGGCTGGAGCAACTGCCAACAACTTGGACTTCGTCAACAATATACAAGTAGTAATATATAATATCTACAATCTAGATTTTGTTTTTTGACCAAGAAAGTCAAGCTGTTCTTTATTGATGATGGTCAGGATATTGTTAAACTATTTAGCAAAATTTGATTAGAATATGATTTAAATTTTAATAATCAAAATTGAATAAAAATGTATGAATAATGCTTAAATACTTATACATATCAAAGTTTTGCAAATTACATATGCAAATTCTACATCTTGTAGGTCTATAATGGCCGCAATTTTGACGTAATAAATTCTTATAATTCTTTTATTTCCTTTTCAAATCACTAATTTTTTTGATATTCATCTTTATAATCAACATCTATACTGCTATTATAAAAGAATTGTCGAAGAAGCTTTTTCAGCTAGAGCTCGTCGTATGGCCTCTTCATCATGCTTCGGCTACGTCGAATTTTATTAACAGCTTATCATTCACATGCGAATCAGGTGCAACCACGTCATCCAGTACTGAGCAGTACCAAACTCGGTATGAACAGTACTGAGCCGCAATACCGAATAGGGGGTGATGTGACGCATTTTCACAGGGCTCTCAACGGCATTCGGTGTCCACGCATAATAATTTCTCCTTGCATATTTCATGGTAGCAATATGTGTTGGAACCGGTGTTCTTGTTGTGATAACTATCATATATCAATATTTTGAGACCTTTGTGAAAGAGAGAGCCACAGAACTTGGTTTCTTTGATCTGTACACTCTGCCAGCAGGTTTGATGGCCTTAAAACACTGAGCCGGCTTTCTTGCTCTTTATTGGCGAACCAGTTAGGCAAACATAGATAAAAAACCTTTTAAAATGAGGTTAAAAGAATTATTTCATGATGGAAAGCAATTAATTGCTCTTATTAGTACTGTTGATTTGAGTAGCTTTACATTTGATCAACATTAACTCTAAAATATTTTTAAATTATTAAAAAATAATAATAACTCTAATCTTCCCACCATGAAGCTACGCCCAAACCATCTCCACGTATACCTGCCTGAAAAAAAAAAGAAAAAACAACAGGTTAATTCAATTACCATATATAGAGCGCCGGAGCGGTCACGCGACGCGATTTCACGCGTGGGGCTCGATGCGAGCAGTGGCCAGTGGGGCAGGCGGGCAGCCCGTGTACGCTGCACGCCGGCACGCGGGGTCGTGGACTTGCAGGGCAGAGCAGGGCAGCCGGGGCACGGGGCAGGCGGGCATACTCGGGCATAGCGGGCAGGTTCGATTTCAGGGTCATTCCGGGTCATTTCTGGGTTGCTAGGTCAACCCGAACCCGACCCAGTTTTGCAAACGGGTTGATTTTTCGGACCCAAACCCGACCCGCTTCGGGTTCGGCTCAACCCAAACCCGAAATTTTCGGGTCGGGTTCGGGTCGGGTCCAATATTGACAGGTCTAACTGTGTATAAGAAAAAATTATTATGTGTGGTGTCCAGACTCATCCGGAGGACAATTCGGATGGGCCACGGCATAAAATACACAGTACATTGAATGACATAACATATTTGAATTGGCTTTCAAAAATGTCGAACACTCACAAAATAATCTCTCATTTCTAAGAGAGAAAATCTAAACGACTGAAAGAAAAGCTCTATCCGTTTTTTCATAAATTTGACAAAATGCCCGGAGCAACTGCCAACAACTTGGACTTCGTCAACAATATACAAGTAGTAATAAATAATATCTACAATCTAGATTTTGTTTTTTGACCAAGAAAGTCAAAGCTGTTCTTTATTGATGATGGCCAGGATATTGTTAAACTATTTAGCAAAATTTGATTAGAATATGTTTTAAATTTTAATAATCAAAATTGAATAAAAATGTATGAATAATGCTTAAATACTTATACATGTCAAAATTTTGCAAATTACATATGCAAATTCTACATCTTGTAGGTCTATAATGGCTGCAACTTTGACGTAATAAATTCTTATAATTCTTTTATTTCCTTTTCAAATCACTAATTTTTTTGATATTCGTCCTTATTTATAATCAACTTCTATACTTCTATTATAAAAGTAGCTTGAATTTTCACCCATATCAAATCATGATCATAATCACCAGCACTTCTAATCAATTTAATAGTTTACGTCGAATTTATTAAACTTATGCTGACAGTGATTATGGAAAACTTATAGCTTCCCGTGCTTCACGTGAAGAAGAGTTTTGAAAGAATGGTTGAAGAAGCTTTTTGAGTTAGAGCTTAGAGTCGTATGGCTTCCTTATATATCATGCTTCGGCTACGTCATATTTTATTAACCTTATGGACTATTTTATATAGGATGTATCTTTAAGAGACTCCACAGAGAAAATTTTCACATGTTATCATACAATTGATATCAGATATTTAAAAATGGCCATATCATCTATGGTCTAATGTTCTATTCTCTGATTTTCATATTTATTTTTTTTGGGCTAAAAAGCCTGTATCCGATCTTTAAAGGCCTATTTCGAATGAAGATTAAGACAAGTTATAATGCAGTTCTAAATAAATTTTTTATCTCTTATTTTCCGAAGCTTTAAGTACTATATAAAAGGTGACATTTATTTATAATTGACTTGAAGTTAATGTACAGCAACTGAAGTTTTTTTTTTTTTTTTTTTTTAATTCAAGAAGTTCCCAACTCTCATATTTATGTTGCATGTTGCTACATTTTACTTCACATTCCCTCCATATAGTACAGAAATTTTGTTGTATTTATATTCAAAGCATGTGGTAGAAAAACATTTGATATTTTCATCACAAGAAAATTACTCTTTGCTTCACTATATATCATTTTTGTATTCATTGAAAAGACATACCAACTTTACTTGTTTATTAAAATAATTTTAATTTATTTTAACTTTATTGTGAGATTACATTATGTTTTCCTTTGTGATGCCAGGTCATTGAGAATCCAATCTACAGGAGTTAAACCGTTAAGGTATGTGCATTCGAGAGTTGAGAGTTCTTGCAGATGAGAGATTATTCTGTATGGACACCGGACACTGCTTATCGTCCAGAGGCGAATCAAGTGCAACCACATCATCCAGTACCGACTAGTACTGAGCCGCAATACCGAGTAGGGGGTGACGTGACGCATTTTCATAGGACTCTGAACGGCGTTCGATGTCCACGCATAATAATTTCTCCTTGCATATTTCATGGGAGCAATATGCGTTGGAACCTATGTTCTTCTTGTGATAACTATCATATATCAATATTTGAGACCTTTGAGAAAGAGAGAGCCACTGAACTTGGTTTCTGTGATCTGTACACTCTGCCAGCAGGTTTGATAGCCTTAAAACACTGAGCCCGCTTTCTTGCTCTTTCTTGGCGAACCAGTTAGGCAACATAGATATAAAACCTTTTAAAATGAGGTTAAAAGAATTATTTCATGATGGTAAGCAATTAATTGCTCTTATTAGTACTGTTGATTTGAGTAGCTTTACATTTGATCAACAGTAACTCTAATCTTCCCACCATGAAGCTACGCCCAAACCATCCCCGCGTATACCTGCCTGAAAATAAAAAGGAAAATAAAAAAAAGAAAAAACAACAGGTTAATTCAATTACCATATCTAACAAAAAATTAACTATTGATGGGCTCACTCATAGGAGAAATTATTACGTGCGGAGATCGGACAAAGAACCGTTCGGTTTTGTCTTTATGAATAGTTAAAACGCAATGGTGCACTGCACTTTTACTACTGTACATAGAGACAACAAAATAGTTCTTTGTGTCCGATCTCCGCACGTAATAATCTCTGCACTCATAGAACTCTCGGTTCATTTATTTTTTATTTATTTTTTCTACTTTTATCAGTTCTTAGTTACTTCAAAGTGCATCGAAAAGAGTGAAGATCTCAAAATTTAAATAAGTAAAAAAATAAAAAATAAAATCTTCAAGAAATTGCTACATAACAGAATGTATGGATGCTAGCTTAACCAGTATTCATAACAAATCAAACTAAAAGAACTTTGGAAGTCCAAATTCCTATAATCAGGTGCTGGAAATGACAGGAAAACTGTGAAGAATGCCACGAATGAAAAGATTCACTTCAAATGAAATATATTAGTCTCATTGTGGAGGCTGCAGCAGTTTGTAAAAGGCCAATATATTGGATTCATAAATTGAATATATCTAGGCAGTGTTGGAGCTTAAGCTCCCCATCTCCCTTCACGCCATTTGCTCCAACAGAATTCCCATAAAAAATGTAATTATAAAAATATCTAGGTTTCCGGATACCGTCCAGGTAAACTAGATAAACAAGGGCTCTGAAAATTTACACCCGACTCTTCTGAGATAGTTCAAGTCCCAGGTCAAACTTTTAGAAGATAAATTGATTATAGATAAAATATTTCCTATAGAATGCGCACTAATTTTACCATAACATTATTATATGATTTCAAATTTTTCATAGGCATAAACCCTTATAGTTAATTACCCTTCCCAGTAATGAGAGTTCTTGATTAAAACTAGTCATTAAGTACAAAGTGCTTAGCATATAATAACAATGATTTAATTTTATGGTGGGAAAATCTACCATTGTTTGATTAAAGCAAATATTGAGGGAAATGATAATGAATCCAATCGAGATCCATGGTTCTATTATTTTAGGTTGCTATGGTTCATAATTTAGTTAGTCAGCGGGAAAGGTCCATCCAACATGCTGAAATATTTTTTATCAACAACCATAGGTTGTGTCGTCCAAGAGAGCCTTGTAGATCTAAGGTGGATGTTTTCCAACGAAGAAAATATTAAGTCGACCTTAAATAGCAGAGAACTTTGTCTTTTTAAATGCATCACAACTCTAAAGCCATTCGGGAACATTTAAAATGTGATTGTTACTGTATTATAATGATGTCATGTTGTGGTGAAATCACCCAATTAGAAGATCTCAGTTATAATCATTATTTAGTTGTATCATTTGATGGAAAAACTATCCGGTTAGAGAACACATGCCACATCTTTATTGATGCAAGAAATTTTCGGAGTAATTATAATTATTTGTCAAATCAAACATTGGTGCTTTGTGAGCAAAAGCTAATCTTAAACTTGTCAACATCATTAAACTATTGTTGAGGTTGGACATTAAAACTTGGTGTGATCAATCCAATATGCATATTTTTTAATTTTATACTTATAGAATTTTTTGTGATGGTTTGCGCTTTGAAGTCTTGTTGAAATTCATTGACACACGAGCATATGTGCGCTCAGAAAATTTTTCGCCCTGACTTCTACGCATGTTAGAGGAGAGATTTTTAATAAATTAAGTTTCGGATCAAACTTTTAGAAGGCAGATTATGTTGGAGGTAAAACACTACTCTCGAATAGAGGATCAATTATATATTGGTATTTTCCGTTTATGTTTCATCAAATAATACAAATTACCTACTGTTTTCCTGATTTTGTGCGGATTTTTGTGGAGAATTCTCGCTGCTTTCCAAAAATTGCTAGGAAATTCTTGAGATCTTCAAGTATTTCCTATCAAAACCATTCAGTGGATTCCTAAGGAATGGATTCGAACAAAATCCTAAGGGACTCATCCAAGTAGGCTTCCAAAGGATGATCCTTTAAAAAAGATTTTTGAGTAGATATCTGAGAAATGCCTTGCAGTGATGGTTGATTGGCTCAAGAACTTTGCCAACCTCTTTGCATAGCACATAATGCCTTAGCTCAACTTAAAAGGACCAAGTTGAAGAGCCAAGAACTAGACAAGATATGAATTGGTAATGAATATGTGGGACAACCTCATTTAATACTTCTCCAATACTCAAAAAGAAATGCACTATACATGCACAAGCAGGAACCACAAAAAATGGCAGCGAAATCCCCAGCACTAGTAGCACGCTCCCTAGTTAGGTGACAGAACATCTAAATATTCATGAGAAAATCCATCCACCCCAATACTTGCTAGAAAGGTAAATTGATCTCTTTAATCACTTGACATGTACAAAATATGACATGATAAGGGATTCTCAATAAATCACCCAGAATTGAGTTATTCTCTATAAACGATATCATCCAAGTAAGTATTTGAATACAATGTAATGAAACTATGGGAGATAAAAATGCAAAGTTTACTCTAGGAGTCCTCCTACTAAATAAACTGTCATTGAGCAACAACATCAAGCCTTTGTCCCACTACATGGGGTCGGCAACATGAATCCTTTTTCTCCATTGTGTCCTGTTAAAAGTCAAATTCTCATTTAAATATAATAAGGAAAGATCATTTCTAATGGCTCTAGCCAAGCCTTTTTAGGTCTACCTCTACTTTTCTTAACATAAGTCAAATTTAATACCTCTACTTTCCTAACCGGGTCATCGGAAGGCCGCCATTTTATATGATCAAACCATCTAAGGCGACTCTCTCTAATCTTATCTTCCACTGGAGCTACTCCAACCTTTTCACTAATATGCTCATTTCGTATCCAATATCTAAGAGTAAAGCCACTCATCCACCTGAGCATCATCGTCTTTGCAACACTTAACTTAATATTATGCTTCTTTTTTAATGGCCAACATTTGGCACCATAAAGCATCGCAGGTCTCACCACCATCTTATAGAATTTTCCCTAAAGTATGAGGGGAACTTTTCTATCACACAACAAGCCCGATGCATTCCTCCACTTCAACCATCCAACTTAAATTTTGCTAATAATATCCTCATCTATTTCACCATCACTCGGAACAATAGATCCAAGATATCTAAAACAAGTACTCTTGTTAATGACTTGATCACCCAAAGTCACAATCCCCTCACTAGGTCTATTATTACTAAAATTATACTCTATATATTCAGTTTTAGATCTACTCAAGCGAAAACCTTTAGGTTGACCTCCATAATTCAAGTTTACCTTCAACTCCTTCTTTAGTCTTATCAATAATAAGAATATCATCAACAAAGCATACACTAAGGTGCATCCTCTTGCAAATGGCCAGTGAGAACATCATGACTAAAGCAATAAAGATATGGGCTTAAGGCTGATCCTTGATGTAATCCAACCGAAATAGGAAAATACTTGGTCAAACCACCTTGTGTTTGAACATAAGTAATAGCTCAGGCATACATATCTTTAATGATTTGAATATAAGCGTTATTAACTCCTTTCTTTTCAAGAACTCTCCAAAGCACTTCTCTAGGAACTTTATCATATGCTTTCTCTAAATCGATAAATATCTTATGTAGACCCTCCTTATTCTCTCTATATTTCTCCATCAAACCTCTCAATAAATGAATGTCTTTCATAGTAGACCTAACCGGCATGAATCCAAATTGATTTTGAGAAATGTTAGTATCACGCCGCAACCTACGCTCCATAACTCGCTCTCATAGTTTTAAAGAATGACAGATTAACTTAATTCCTCTATAATTCGCACAATCTTGGTTGAGCAATGAGTTTGATTTTTATTTAGGTGCATAAGCAATGACATGGTTGTGCAACTCAAGAGGAGAAATAAAAATATGCATTATTCCCCAAAAAGTTGAGGGACTATGTTGAATATTTATTCTAGGATTCAACCTCGTAATAACTCCACTGATTAGCATCTTTACTAATGAGCTCTCCTCCTCAACAAAAGTCCCAAATAAAAAATGAGCATTAACAATATCAAAGAAAAATGGTGATGCATGCAGGTGGCAGAAAAACATTCAGGAATATGTTCATTTCGTAGGACTTACAACTATTTCCATTGGTGCAAATGGTTTTGAATTTGCTTCTTGTTTGACTGGGATGGGAGGATATTTAACACTTATAACTTGAAAATTCACCTGCAAGTTAGAACATACTGAAAAATATAAAATAACAAATATCGAATGAGGCTCATTTTGCCCTATACAAATCAGAGAATATAAATTACGGGATATATAATCAACTATCAAAGGTGGGTGTTGGTTACCTCCTCATTTAGGTCCAGAGGAAAATATTCTGAATTATAGTCCCACTGCCAAATGCCATCATCTCCCCTGCACAGAAAGCAAAGAGGTCATTTTATATTTAGAAGATAAGATATGGATTAGGCTGCAGTTAATTAGAGGCCACCAAAAAGAACCATGAACGTTTTTGCAATGCAAGAAGACCACTTTTCAAAAGCATATAGTTCAATTCAAAAAGATTTGTATTTAGATAATATAGCCTGGAAGGGAGCCGTGAAGATGTCTGCCTAAATGATCTGAAGCGGGCAATCAGACTTCTTTAAAACTTCGAAGAAAGATCTTTACCTTTTGCATGGTTGTTGTAGTTGAAGCACTGGAACGTATATGTCATTGAAGAAACCAAGAGATACTGCAAAATAAGTTGATTGAATGTATAAGACATGAAAAAAATAGTAAAATTAACAGATATTTTTATTCGAGCATTAAAAATTTAAAGCATGCGCGTGGACCTGAATAGGCTGGAATTGAAAATACAGGAGGAATTCTTGTGCCAAGAAGCTTGATTAATACGGTTTTAAGCAGTGAATGAAAACTTACATATAACACGTTAATTTCTAACCTTGTGGGTCATGATTCCAGCTTTCTCTGAAGCATTCAAAGCTTCAACTAAGGGTGTGTTTGGGATGGTGGCGCTGCTGCTTTGCTTTATAAAAAGTTTTTAATTAGTCGTTTGGGGAATTGCGGCGGAACGACGGCAAAAAAAATTCGCGGTCCGCTGCTTTCCGCGGAAAAATGATGTAAAATCCCGCTTGTAAATAGTCGTTACCTTCCCATCGGCGCCTTCCGCACCACTTCCGACTACAATTGCGGAACCTAAAATCCAATGTCAAGCTCCTCATGATCATCTCGCGGCAATCTCCCGACCCGGCTTCTCCAATCAATCTTTTTCGCTTTCCAGTTCCTGTCCCATCTCGCCGATGCTGCCGTCTCCGCAATCTTCCGCCTCATATCTTCTCCGCCAACTCAACACCTCCTCGCTTATCGTAGCAACCGGTGGCCGCATAACTTTCAAAGAACAGGACGGAAGCCTCCCCTGTTTCACTGGAAACAGAGCAGGCATGGAAAAACAGAGGTCGCTTCTGTGATCTCTCGGGGGAAGAGGGCCTCTGCCATGCCCTTAGTTGACTTCGGTTTTCACTTCTACTCAAGCCCTTAGTTGACTTCGATTTTCCTATTTTCTAATATCTTGTATGCGATCTTATAGAAGATAAAGAAACCTGTAAAATAGCATATAATTATTCTTCATGTAGTTTCGTTATTCTTCAAGCTGAAATATTTGTTGAGGATATGTAATTACATACTTATTTAATCTTTTAATTGAATAAAAAAAATTTAAAAAAATTTTGATATTTAAGCAATTTTCTTTCATCACAATATATATAAGGTTATAACCGTAATTTGTTCCCATACAGCTGCAGCACAGCAGCTCGACAATTATACTTCCCAAACAAAATATACTGTTTTCTATACAGCAACTTCACAACTCGACTTTTTGTACATCAGCTTCACAACCTGCTTTACCGACAGCTGCAGCCGTCCCAAACGAAGCCTAAATTTATCAATGAATCTATCACATTCTCTAACGTGGATTCAGCTTAACTCTTCCATCCACTGCAGTACAAAACCTCAATCTTTCACCATTTTACTTTTTGCCATTGCAGTTCTCAAAAACTTGTAAATTTAATTGGAATAAAGTAATAATTTCTTCATCTTCCTAGGAGTACTTTTAAGTTTTTCAGTAAGGTAGAGCAATGTAACCGTTTTACTTTTTGCCTTCCGAGCAGTCCCTTTGACGGGCATTCTCGTTTAAGCTTGTGCTTCCCATTTCAATAAATTTCTGTCACACTAATGCTTTGAATAGATAATTGTTCATTCACCGGACTCTGAAAATAGTCAGTTCCGTATAAGTTTACCAATATGGTGAACTATAACAAAAATATTACATAGATTAAAGTAATTTTCCTTGTGGTTTTGGGAATGGTTAATTCGATCTAAAGTACATTAAATTGCAGCATTTGATACAGAGTTTCTGCCACTATAGTGGTGTTGATGGACTCAGACAATGGTATTAGTAATTGAATTGAGACTGCGGCATTTTATTATGTAATGGTAAAACAACAAATAAGAAAATGCAGTACAAAGAGAAAAACATTTCCAAGGACAGTGAAGTCAGAAAGATCCTAAGCTGATTCAGCCAGATCCCATTAAGCATGAAAACAGATGCAAGAAAGATCAAAGTGGCCACAAAAATACGGACATAAATTTGCCATTTCGTACATAAAGTCATCAATGAGAATATTTGGATGATGCCATTACTATTTAAGGGTCAAGAGAAAAAGAGACTGAGGCCCACAAGAACAAGGTAGATTCCCACCATGATAATGCTTAATGCCAACTGCCTTCTCCAAATCATGTAAAGCTTTCAGTAGCAAATCAGATACAGATACAGATCCATCTGAATCTAGGACGAAGACATAAACTAATTTTTTTTCTAAATTTAGGGTATCTGTATCTGATTCATGTTGATCCTAGGCAAGTATCTATGCTCACAAGACATCACAAATTTTTTTACTGCATTTAGGGCATCTGTTTGATCAAAGTTAAACCAGTTTTATTAGTGCATATTCCTTCATTAAGTCGAACTAAAGAATTGTACTAAGAGCTGAATATTTTAGTTAATACAATATATACTAAATGTGGAATGAAACGAGATAAACTGGCAAGAAGACAATTGCGGATGTGATATGAAAAACAAATATGAAGTTCTGCTCAACAGCTACATACTACAAAATATTATAACAATGCCATTACTCAATATTATGTACAAATGTCATGAATGGCATGAAATTTTGACTTATACGTAGACAATAATGAAAAAATCAATCCCAAAGTTACCAGCATAGTACTTCAAATTACATCCATCTATATCTTCCTTCAGGAGAAATTTCAAGCAATTAATTCCAATAGTTTAACTTCATTAAAAAAATACTGGGTGTACAAATGCTTTCAATTTCTTAGAACAACAACGTCATAATGTCATATCTTGACTTCTAGTAGAATTGACTGTATGTCTGTATCACATATTTTCATTTCATAAGAAACCAAAGTTCAAATATAATTTGAGAGCAAGAAAGAAACAATAATCTGAGGCTTACAACGCAAGCCATCATCGTTTGACTCTTCAATTTTTCCAATAAGAATCTCCCCAACTAAAGGTCGAAACATGACTAACCTGATTACAACCTGTAAAAGTTTGACAATTACCAACAGTAAATTATGAAACAAGACATTAAAATCATTTCCAAAGCAGAAATTGAATACATAATTAGTATCAATAAAACACGACTCGGGAAAGAAGTACGTGGTCTAATGCAAACCATAATAGGCCAACTAGATTTTGGACTGGGTTAAATCCATAAGCCATGTGAAAAACCCTTTCAAACCAGACCAAACATTTAGGTTTTAAAGGTGCACATGATTTCAAGCCATTAACAGTTATTATCAGGTAAAAAACTTCGAAAAACACCACTACCAATTACACTAGTTTAAGCTAAGATGATCCCTCAGTCCCTTACCCATTTCTAGGGTGAAGCATTGCAAGATGCAAGCAAGGAATAAAAAAGGCATCATTTTGCCAATTTGATACAACATGAAACATGCTTAGACCATTAATAATAAATCCCCATGCTAGTATCAAACTGTTATTCAAGTATAAAAAATTTGTTAAGAAATTAGAATGATATTGATATAACTGTTGAACTTCACTCTTTGCCACACCACTTTGTTAGGCAATTCCATTGTCATTACTCCCCACTTCAAGAGGTTTTAAACAATTATCTTCATAACGTGCTAACACTTGCTTCAAACTGGCATGAAGTTTAGATTAAACGTAAAGAGGTATTTCCACCTCACTTTAGACCGTAGGTGAGAGCAAATTTTGCCATCTCACCTTGGACTTCAGACATGAAAAGGTACTGTTACCTTACTAAGAATCTTAGTTGTGATAACTTCTTGTTTCATCGCTTTAAAATTAAGATGTAAAAAAGGTATCTCTAGACCTTAGGTTTGAAGAGATTTCATTGCCTCTTTTTAAATCTCAGCTGTAAGAAGTGTTACAGCCTCACTTTAAATCTTTTATGTGAAGAGGAGTCACAGCCTCAACCTTGGAAGATAAGCCTTATTTTCCATCTCACAATGGTAAATCATTCCCTAGAGATTATATAGATTAGGCCATCAATGATGTGCACGAGTGCATGGATACTACACTATCACATTTTGTGTACGGACAATCTCTTTGCAATGTAGCATAATGACGAGCTACATTGGTAGGAGCCTTAGTAATTAACGATGTAGATAAGGAAGCGCTGTTCTAAACTATTGATCTTGAGTGGCTGTCATGGAATCATGTAGATCCCTTTGAAACTAACATACAAAGAGAAAAGCATATCAACTGTTACTTATCATGTATAAGAGCCTAATAAGACCTAGCATTGGTAGGAGCCTTAGGATCTAGCGATGTAGATAAGTACTGTTCAAAAGTTTTGATGCTGGGTAGCTGTCATGGAATCATGTAGATCCCTTTAAAACTAGCATACAGAAAAGCACATCAACTGTTATCATGGCATATTAACGAAGGCCTCATCTGAGCTTCATTGATTGAGCCTTGACTCGTTTCTGTTAAAAAATATAACTTCTGATGTTATAGATGTTCATAAGAAACCAAATTCAACTGTGAGGCACGATGGATTTAATGTATAATTTATAGATCAAACTATCATTTAGTAACATAACCCAAGGTTATAGCTTAAAATTAAAAAAAAAACAAAAACAAAAATGAGGTTGCATTGAGCTATTTTACTTGCAATATGATTGGTAGTTTAAAATAAAATAAAAACAAAAAACATATAAAATGAACTAAAACAATATAAAAATTTAAGTAAATATCCATAAACATGCGTTAACTATTTTTTTTCCAAAAATTCCGTATGAATTAATAGCATGCTAGAGATACTAACCATAAACTAAGTTAGACAAAAGCATGCAAGCACTAATCAAGGAATAAAACACAAAAGTAAACAAATAGATAGCACTACACAAATAAAAAAACACAATAGCAAACAAATAAATGGAAACTACCTCGTATGTAGAGCAACCATCTCCAGGAGAGATGAAACCACCATCTATAGAAAGAATGTCATAGACAGAAATGCAAAGGCCCAAATTTGCAATAACCTGATAGATCCATGAGCATATAAAATAGGCCAATAGTCGAGGCTTAAATACAGAAGAAAAGAAGTTGACAAACCTTGTCCAAGAATTGCATTTCAAGTTCTCCCTTCATTGCATCAATGAGAGGAAGGCCCAACAACTGGGGATTCAAATGCAATGTGTGCCTGATTTTGCTAAGATGAAACATGGTGCCTTCAAAATGAGATGATGACCAACAGCATTTAATGTTTATTAAGAAATTAAAGAAATTAGTTTGTACATCAATTAAATAGGAGATATAAAGGAGGTTGAACAATAATGCCTATTGTTCCTACAATCCAACATAAACAAAACTAAAGCACATTTTACTCTCATCCATTGACAACTTGTGATTTACTCTCATCCATTATCCTCTTCACAGGATTAGCATATGCAACACCTCACTTTTTGGCAATGCTTCATGTATAACATGTTTGCAAGAGCATCATTTCCACAAAAATGGCTATTTAAGCAAGTTAGTGAAGCCTATTTTAATCACCACCTCAATGTCATTGACCTTTGGTTCCTAAGTGCTATCTAGTCCCCATAGAACCTAAGATAATGGAATTATTTGTGCCTGCCCCTCTTATGTGGGTATGGAGGCCAATACTAGCTAAGCACCTCAAATATCGCCCATGACCATCTTTCTTGGCATAAGCAAGAGGCCATAGTATGCTTTTCTAGACACTCAAATTTACAAGAGTACACATGAAAAAGATACCAAAACTTCCGACATTTATGAGATTAAGCCAAATTACCCCACACCATGATTCCCACGCAAAACAACTTTCGAAAATGATATAGATAAACATAGCTACATGTTGCAAAAACGAGCCAAATCTGCAAAAGAAGATATCATTGTTGTTATTACTCCCTTTCCTTCTTAATAGTGAGAGCTTCTCTCTATTGTGGTCAAAGGCTTCTCCTTTTCATGGAGCAAAAACTCTAAGCACCTCCTCCTTGAAAACATCTCATTCCAGCAATCACCCAAAAAACTCCTCTGTTCTCTCAATTGATGCCCACCTCCTCTCCCTCTCCCTCTCCCTCTCCCTCTCCCTCTTCCCTCTACTCTCAATTGATGCCCACCTCTCCCTCTCCCTCTCCCTCTTCCCTCTACTTGCTTGCGGTTATGGAATGACCACAAACACCATGCAACCTTCTCCTTATATAATGCTTAGTTGTGGTGTATAATAAACTAGTAGTGGTTTGGAAGATTGTGGTAGGTAAAATACTTACAAACGTTAGGTAAAGGGTTATGGATAACAAACTTGTAGGGATCATAAAGAGGGTGGTAGGCAACATACTTGTGCAGGTTGGGAAGATAATTTTATTTGCACATCTCAACAATCTCCAACTTGGAGATATGATTTCTAATGTATCTGCTTGGTAATCAATGCCTAAACACCTCCCTATGCAGCACCTCTATATCATAATTTTGGTGGTTAATTGAGGCTTGCAAAGCCTTAACTTTTCAACGGGCATCACTTTGTGAGAGCATATTGATGGAGGTTATATCAAGATCTATTAGGTTTTTGCAACACTGTTTGTTGCAATTTTGGGGCTACACATTTATGTCTATGACATCTTTTCGTAGATGGTTGTTTCATCTTTCCAAGAGATGGCTGCAATTCATACGAGATAGTTACCATTTATTTGTTTGCTATGTGTTTTATTACAAGATTAGCACTATATATTTGTTTGATATTGTGTTTTATTCCTTTGTAATGCTTGCATGGTGTTGACTAAGTTAGGTTATGGTTAGCGTCTCTAGCATTTATTTAATGAGTTATAAAACATAAGCGTCAGGGAACCATGTATATAGTACTACTTGAGTTGAATGCACCATTGTTCAAAATTGTGTAACGTGAGGCACGTCTCGGTGCAATTCCGACAAAAAATACCTTGAGGCATATGCCTCGAGCTTTTTTGTGAGACGTGCATCTTAGTTTGATTGAGGCGCGCCTCTTTCACCCTTTTTTAATTAAAACTTAACTAAATCATAAACTAAAGCCCTGAACAAATCATGATTTCATGTACCTCCGAGCCACAACAGCTTCTTCTCGACTGCCTCGACCTCCAACCCGCTACCTCAACCACCGCCATCATAGGCATACTATTTTAGATTGGGAGGCATTGGACTCCATAGGTAATGAGGTAGGGGAAAGAGAAAATCGTTACAACGATGACTCAAATGAAGACCCCTTTAGTGATGATAATGCAGATGACTTCTTAATTATTAACATACAATTTTATCTTTCTTTACGAATTAAATGTGGATGAGTATGAAACTAAGAAAGAAAAGATTTGGAGACGAATTTGATGTTAAATGATATTTTTATGCAATTCCTATATTTTATATTATTTTGCTCTTATGATATTTGGATTTTAATTATATTTCATGTAATTTATCAGTCGTTACTTTATGTTTTATGCAATTTTTGTTTCATATGTATGTTGATTTTTTCCTTCATAGTTTAATAGAAAGTTAATATGTCATGATTTAATATATTATTTGATTATTATAAAAAAAATCACTTTTAAACTTTATTTTCACTTTAAGCAATTTTTGAATTTTGAGGCCTACGCCTCGCCACACAGATGGAAAACGACTTAATGCCCAATTGTGCAATCTTAAATCTTCGTATGTACTTTGTCCGAGCGCAGACGATAATGTTCTTTGTCAAGTGAATATCACTTTGATATTAAGGAAAAAGTAGCATCTTCTTGTGATCTATTCAATTCTTCCCAAATATTTTAGCCAAATCATTTCCTTGTTGACTTCAATGACAACTATGCATTTAGCTTTTGTGGTCAATAATACAACTATTTTTTTTAATTGAAACCCAACTAATGATAGTACCACTAGGATGCAGATGAACTCAATAGTACTTTTGCATGCATATAAGTCTCCACCAAACTACACATCAATATATCCCTTTAGTTTCAAGGCTGCCCTTTTAAACTTTAATGAGTAATTTAATTATATCTTCCAGGTAGTACAAGATTCACTTTACAACCACCTTATATTTCTTTCTTAGATTAGACATACAAGAACTAACAAATCCAGCTACATATATAATATATAGTCTTGTGAAAACTATACCATACACCAAAGAGCTAACTATGGATACATAAGGGGCTTCAGTCATATAGACTTTCTCTTTATCAATCTTTGGTGAATGTTTTTTTGAGAGCTTGAAGTACTAGCAAGTTTAGTGCTCACCATCATTGCTTTGATCACATTGAATATAATTAACACATCTTCAATGCATTAATATTGTGATAGGCTAAAATTCTTTATCTTTGAGTAGCCTAGCCAATGTATAGGTGCTATTATTATAAAAAAATTTAATATCATCTTTCATAATAAGCTACCACTTGGCAAAATCTTTGACCTGTACGGTTTCATCATAACGCTTAAGCTCTCTTGGGTCTATAAGCAATAGTTAATTAAGATAATGAGAGTAATGGTTAGTACCCTAATGAGTTTTTGTGACCTTCTGACTTGGTTCACAAGTGTGTTGAGCTCGAGACGTTCCTGAGTTACCTGTAATGTTTCTTATTTTTGCTCTAGGGTAAGTAGCCCCTCTAGTTCAACCAGCTCTAAAATGAAGGTGTCTTTTGCAATAATTCATGACATATTTTATACAGTATAAATTCATTAAAGATAATATTTCTACTCATACTAATGTTTTTACTTTCACCATCCCAAAATTTGCACCGAAACCACTTAATTGACATCCAATGAAGTTGTACTTGATGAATTTTGGGTCAAGCTTATTTATAGTGATTTGACCAACACAAATACAAGATAGGCAATTGCGAACCATCAAATGTGACAAGAATATTTCCTTGCATGTTCAAGATTCTTCAAGAAGTCCAATGTTAAGTGCAATTAATGAGGAAATGTTCAAGATTCTTCAAGAAGTCCAATGTTAAGTGCAATTAATGGTCCTTGGTTTATCAGATATATTCATATGCTTACTGCTTCAATCCATAAGGTCTTGGGAAGACCAACATACAATCTCATGATCCTTGCATGCTCATTGAGAACTATATTCATCATCTCAGCAACTATATTTTGTTGTGAAGTTTATGGCACTGTTTTCGCCATATAGATCTCAAGAAATGCAAAATAGTTTTTGAATTTTATGAAGTCATACTCTCCACCATTGTATAATCAAAGGCACTAAATTTTGCCTCCAGTTTTATTCACCATTAGACTTTTCCACTCACACAAGTTAAGAACACGTTAGACTTATTTTTAATAAAACGAACTCATACATTCCTAGTGTTTTCCTCTATAAATATGATGTAGTTTAATGATCCTGTCAGGAAACTGATAAAGATGGCCCTCATACATCTGTCTGCACTAACACAAACCGTCTGATCATAGTTCTCTTTAAACCTTAAAGAAATTAATCTGTCTTTGCTTGTCTAAAATGCAATCTTCACATAAGATAGGTTGAATAAACTTTAAATTTGAAATTTTACCTTTCGCATGGAGAAACTTTGTAGAGAAAAGTCAATCTCATATTTATGCTAACTATCCTTTTGAAAATATAAAAACTTAATCAAAATAGTGTTAGTTCAAAGCCAGGCCAAAAGTGCTAACAATCAATTTAGAAAACTAAAGGGGCAGTTTGGCAACATGATTTATGCAGGATTCGAGCAGGCGGGATTTGAGCAGCCGGTAAATCTCACGGCGGAATACATCCTCCGTTTCCCTCTTTTTGCCGTAAATCTCGGATTTACTCATTCCTGGAGTTCGACGGATTTAAGGGATTTGGCCGAAGAAGCGCGCGAAAGGGAAAAAGATAAAGTTACCTTCGCAGCGAGCAAACTCCCGTCGCTACTTCCTATAGGCGAACTGTCGCGACAGGAAGGAACGTCGTCGAAGTAGGTGAAGGAGCCCTTTAGCGATTCGTTCAAGCAGGCGAAGTCGAACAGTGATGAAGAAATGGAAATAAATCGTAGAAACTTCTTAGGCTCGAAAGAGAAGAAACAAATCGTAGTTTAATTAGGGCTGTAAGCGCTCTACATGCTATTTCCGGCTAGGCAATATAAAATCCAGTTCGTCGTTTAATTAAAACATTTTCTTAACTATTGGATGCTTAAATAAAAAAGTTCGAATAATTATATGTTTAGATCATTATTTTCATGACTAACATTTTGAAGCTCCTGAACATGTTTGATAAGAAGTTTGATTCTTGAATCTTGTAAGATAAGAAGAATAATAAAGAAAATAAAATATTCATGAACAAGCTCGTTTAATAGTTTGAAACAATCATTAGGAATGATCGCAAACATATTTGTTAGTATGCTCGATGAAGCTCGTTCATTAAGCTAATAAATATTCAGAAGTAGAGCTCGTTTATAATCTTATAAGTCTCGTTATTTAAAGCCCGATAAGCACAAAATGAATCGAACATGAATCGAACCTGAACAAAACACAAACCAAATATGAATATACATCAACTTAAACGAACCAAACTTGAACACGAACATGAAAGCTCGAATCGAGCATGAACAAGTTAATAATAAATGAACATGAATATGAGCAAGCAAATGCTCGGCTCAGTTCAATTCGTTTATAGCTCTTAATTATCAAATTAATCTAAGTAATTAAATTAATATAAATTAAAATATAAATAAATAATTACATAATTAATAATATAAATAGTAATTAAATTAGGTTACTAATATTCTAAATAATAATTAGATAACTATTCTAAATAGTAATAGTAATTATGTAATTAGTTCAAATATTAATATTTATAATAGTAATTGGATAGTTAAACTAATTAATATTCCTAAACTATATTATTAGTTGAGTTATATAATATTATATAATTAGTATTCTAAATACTAATTATATTATTAATTATTATTTGATAATTAAATTAGTTTCTAATCATAAAGAATAAGTAACTTGTATTAAAATATAAATTAAATTTAAATTTTTAATGAACTCACCATCTTAATTGGATTACGTTGTTAAACAGTTTCACATGATTTAATGAGATTTAACACTTATTTTCAGAATAATTTTAGCAGGATTTACTAAATCTGAATTTACATGATTTATTTAAATCCTAATGGTTGCAAAACAGCCCCAAAATGTGTATTTCCAACTCCCTTAATTTATGTTTGAATTAAGCTCTAAAGTATGTTAGTTAAATTATCTTTGATTAATTACAATAGCTCACATATGTTAATCATAATTACAAGAAATGGTATTTTAGGATTTAGGATTTACTTTAGCTTCAATGACCTCTATGGGAGAAACTCTGCACGGCCCCTATAAATCCAAGATTTAGTTGATATTGGGTATGTTATCTGATTATTAGCTGAGGAGTGCGAACGGGGAGAATCGTCCGCACAAGCATTGGGTACCTAGCGGTACCCGCACTCAGTACCGTTGGGTACCACTGGGTACAGGTACCCAGTGCTTGTGCAGATGATGCGCACTCCACACCTAATAATTTTTCGTTATCTTGGGTATGTTAAATCTTTAGAACTATTTTGCTAAAATAGTCTTTAAATTCTGTTAAATTTCGTAAAATTGTTTGGCAACATAATTCAAGATTTAAGGCAATTGATTCATTTATAAATTAAATTTAAGATGTTATAAATTTAATTGAGTGTTAAGTACAAGTTACTTATTAATTTCACTTTTATTTATGGTCAATAAGTTATAATGATAAATCATTTAATTACTAATTATAGTACTATTTATCAAATTACTTACTTAGGTGTTAATTTAATAAGTATTTGACATCTAATTATATTAATAATTATCTAATTAATTAAACAATTATTTTTGAAATAACTAAGCATTTAACTAAGATTCCTATTAATGATTTAATTAATTTTAAAGTATTAATTAATTATTTAATTATCAATTTTGTCATTAATTATCAAATTAATCATTTAAATATTATTCTACTAAATATTTATTTAATTATTATTTATAATGTTATATAATAACTATTTCCATTTGAAATTTTATTAATTAAACTATTTATTTTAATTTCTAATTTCTAATTATTTAATAAATCTAGGTTTGCTTTTCATCTTCTTCATTTCCATGTTATCATTTCTTTTCCTCATTGCCAAATCTTCATGACTATACTTCAGCCTCGCGTGCTTTGCATGAAGTAGTGTGTTGAAAGAGTTGCTAAAGAAGCTTCTTCACCTCCTTTAATGGCGTCAGGTCGGAAGTCATAACAGGAGCTCGCTCACTACGAAGGTAACCATTGTTATCCCTTTTGAGCGCATCTTCGACTAAATCCTGTAAATCCATCAAACTATGAGAT
Organism: Dendrobium catenatum; assembly: GCF_001605985.2. Taxonomy (NCBI): domain Eukaryota; kingdom Viridiplantae; phylum Streptophyta; class Magnoliopsida; order Asparagales; family Orchidaceae; genus Dendrobium; species Dendrobium catenatum. The sequence goes on from NW_021318693.1 coordinate 4,815,817, forward strand.
TTAGTAAATCTAGGATTTACAAAAAGAAAGGGAGACAGAAGATTTATTCTGCTGTGAAATTTAGCAGAAATTCTATTAAATCTTGTTGCCAAACAACCCCTAAGGGTTTGCATTCAATAGATTAGAAAAAATATCAATTATATATGGAAATTTTGATTTTTATATGTCTCATAATATTCATATTAGGAAAAATATATATATTTTAAATATATTTGAAAATGTATTATACAACAACAACAAACAACAACATCAAGCCTTTATCCCACTATATGGGGTCGGCTACATGAATCTTTTTTCACCATTGTGCCATGTTAATACTCAAATTCTCATTTAAATCTAATGAAGAAAGATCATTTCTAATATTTTCTAATCAAATTTTTTTAGCTCTACCTCTACCTTTCTTAACATAAGCCAAATCTAATACATCTACTCTTATATCCGGGTCATCAGAAGGCCACCATTTTATGTGACCAAACCATCTAAGGCAACGCTCTCTAATCTTTGCTGCCACTGGAGCTACTCCAACTTTTTTCACGTATATGTTAGTTTCGTATCCTGCCTTTAACAGTAAAACCACTCATCCACCTAAGCATCCTCATTTCTGCAACACTTAACTTTATATTATGTTTCCCTTTTAATGGCCAACATTCTATGCCATAAAGCATTGTAGGTCTCACCATCATCTTTTAGAATTTTTCCTTAATTTTGAGGGGCACTTTTCTATTACACAACAGGTTCAATGCATTCCTCCACTTCAACCATCCAACATGATATCTAAAATGTGTACTATTATTAATGACTTGATTGCCCAAAGTCACAATCCCTCCACTAGATCTATTACTATTAAAGTTATATTCCATGTATTTGATTTTAGATCTGCTCAAATGAAAACCTTTATATTGTAAGGTTGACCTCCATTATTCAAGTTTACCTTTAACTCCCTCTCGGGTCTTATCAGCACGAAGAATATCATCAACAAAATGCATACACAAGGGTACTTCCTCTTGCAAATGTCTAGTAAGGACATCCATGACTAAAGCAAAAAAAATATGGGCTTAAAGATGATCATTGATGTAATCCAACTGAAATAGGAAAATACTAGGTCAAACTACATTGTGTTTGAACACAAGTAACATCTTATGCATATATATCCTTAAAGACTTGAATATAAGCATTATTAATCCATTTCATTTCTAAAACTCTCCATAACACTTCTTTTGGAACTTTATCATATGCTTTCTCAAAATCAATGAATATCATATGCATATCCTCCTTATTCTCTCTATGCTTCTCCATCAAACCTCAACAAATGTATGACTTCCATAGTTTGCTATATCTCACAATTAGAGAAGATGGGATTACAAAATTCAAAACACTTGGTAGATCTCCTATAGCTATAGTAGAGATTGTCGGAGAAGAAATGAATGTTAATGACTATAGTCAAATGATGAAGGTCAAACATTGATTGTCAAGAAAAGATGGTCAATTGATAATAGTCGGGCAAAGATGATTAGAAGACGACTGTCTGGTGATGTCAATCAAGCAACGATACTCAGGAGATAAAAATCAAGTAACAATGATAAAGAGGTCGTAACTTGGATGCAATTGTTGGCATACTATAATCATGCAATGATGGTTGGATGTTGATGGACAAGTGATGGAAAATGGCCTTGATGGTTGGGCAAAGCTGTTGTTGATGCCTGGTGGTGATCCTCAACGTCAAACATTGGTTGGAGCTCTAAGCTCTATCCACATTTTAGCTTAAGGTTCATTTTCATGTGAAGAATAAAAATTTAATTATAATTTTTTAGAGTGACATTTTTATTATTTTGGACAAAATTCCAAGACACTTTATCAAACAACCAAAATTAATTTCCAAGCTATAAATTATTCTTTTAACATTTAAATTCGTTCTTGATCTTAGAATTAAGTGTTATTTAGCGCATTAGATTCCATCCGCCTAGCCACTTATGCTTCATTTGTCATAGGTTTTTATTGTTTTCTAGAGTGGCTTTTTAGTAAAAAAAAATTTGAACTAAAATTTTTTATATTTGTAAGCTCCTTTAGAAATCAATAAAAAAACCATCTCAACCGAAGCCTTATTTTGATTGTAAACAGACAGAGATAGTAGATCATTTAATTCTTCAATTATTATCTTGAAGTTTTCAATCACATTTCAAATACTTGATTTAGGTTTCATTCGGGACGACTTTTTCGACGACTTTTTAATTACTTCGTAAAAGTCATCCCAAACTCGAAATAAGATCATCTTCAATGTCAATGGATTAGTATGATCAAAACATTCAATTTTGCTAAAATAAGAGTTAAAATAACCCTAAAAATAATTTCAAAATTTTATAATCAAAATATTACATCTCAAATGAACCTTCTGTTGAAGAATAAATACTATTTAAAGCATAGTTTTCTTCTTCTAACAATCAAAGAAGCCCCAAGTCAAGTTCTTCATCAATTAACCTTCTGGAGGACTTTTTCCTCTTTTTTTTTTCTTTCTTTTTCTATCAAATATATATAGATTGTTGAATCTTTTCTTTATTGTGTTGACGTTAAATTTAAGCTTTATATAATGGAAGAATGGCGAGCAAAATCGGAATAATCCATTCGACATGATTATTTTTAGAAGGATTTGTTTATTTGAGTCATATAGAACTTGGTATTAATTAAGTAATTTTCTTTTGCTTTCGCTATTATGCTTCCAACAGCACAGACAAAGCCAAAAGGTTTTCCAAGTAAGGTTTGATTTGAACTTTATTACTGTTTTTTAAAATAATTTTTTTCATAAAAAATTTTAGTTCAATAAATTTTTATATTAAAAAGCTATTTAGAAAGCATTAAGAAAGCTGTCTCAAATGAACGAATTTCTTACTGCTTTCTAGAGCAACTTCCTAGTACAAATATTTCTTCTAAGCAGTGATAAAAAATTATCCCAAACGAAACTTAAATCTTATAAATTTGAGCAAAGTTGAGACTTTCACTATTCACATTTAATAAAATTTGAGTTAGAATATATTGATCAAAATTTAATCATTCTTTGATATTACAAGCAAAGTTAAATCTTTTTATTTTTTTAACGAAAACTATTCCGTATAATTTCAATATTAACCAATTATAATATCAAGAGCAAGATATCTATTATATATCAAAAGTTACATGATAAAAAACCACAAAAATGAGAGATTGCATTTTAATCACTTTTAGGAGAGATAAAATTCTTGAAATCATAATCTTTGAAGACATAAATTAGATTCAAGTTACCTATCATGATCATAATACTTTTACTAACTAGAATGACATATGAAAATGACCTAGAGTAGCTTTATCTCTTTCCTCCCCCATTTCGTCTCTTCTCTTACTCTGACAATGCATGCACAATTGAGTGAGGGGAGTGCGAGTTTAATCAAAATGGATTAAGATATTTATATTAAAAAAAAGTTTTTGGCCTAACGCCGCAGCACTCAGATCCCAATGCTACAACACTCTTTTAAGGAGCTCACAACATCGGAACACTAAATTAATTTCCATATATTTTAGAGAGCGCAACGCAACCATAGTGCTTTCCAGTGCCGTTGTGCTCTCAAGCATCACTTGCACACCAAAATGTCTGAAAAAAAAAATATATATATTTTAAATTGTTGTTATTGCATTTCAGGTTAAGATGAATGCATCCAATGTGGGAATTGGTACAATTTTGACACAAAAGAGCTGATCAAGATAGTTAAAACTTAAAACTATGCTTCGATTGACAACATTGTTCCATATATGAACATGAGCTTTTTGTTGTTGTACAAATGCTAACATAATGGGAGTATTTTTTTCTACAACTAGAATGCTAAACTATGCTTCGATTGACAAAGAACTGGTGCTTGTAAGGTTACTAACTCCTGAAGCTGCTGTCGCACAAGCCAGCTCATAGATGTTCAAATAAAAATTAGTGTTGAAAATGTTAAAAGACTAAGGCTTCGTTTGGGACAAATTTTTTACTGCTTTATGAAACAGCTTTGTAGCACAAAAAATTTCAATTCCAAAAAAAAATTATAGTAAGAAATTACTTCATAAAACAGTAAGAAAGCTGTCGCAAACGAAATCTAATATGCCGAAGATTCAATCTTTGATGTAATTAATGTGGCTACACTTTTTTTAAGTAGGATTGTTCATCTTCACAGAATTCTATACGGTCTCACATTTGAATGAGAAGTAAAATTCATCAGTTGCTTTTGGCATAAGTTATGCAAAAGAGTTCAAACGAAGTTGTGTTTTAGCTTTGCCTATCACTCTTTAATAGACTGCTATGCATACATAACAAATCACGCTTTAGACAACATGTTGCATTGTCTTGTGGGGAAGATCATTGATGATAACAGGACGAGGTTTTAAATCAAGTTGAATTCGCCCATAATTCAATACTTAAATGATCAATAGGGAAGACACCATTCAATATAGTCTACACAAAGCGACCAAATCACATTGTATATTTTGTTGTTATTCCAAAAAGAGTGTAGCGAAGGTGTAACCAATGTTGTTCAAGATTTTGAATCCATGCAACAAGACAGTTAAAATCGCCTCATTGCAAGCAGTGAGTATTAAAATTAGGCAATTGATGTTTATTAGAATTGCAAGGAATTTGAAACAGCAGATCTTGTAATGATCCAACTACGCGGAGAAAGATTTCCTCTTGGAACTTATTCAAAGCTCAAACCATGCAAACTCGAGTCAAGTTCTTCCAAAGTGGGAGAGATTTGATACAATCATTAATCCTATGTTAAGTTAAAAGCATAATGTTTAAATTTTCTATAACCACTTGCTTTAATTCTATTTATGTATTTTACTCTCACTTATTAGCATTAGAAAGATCTAATTAGTTACTAAAATTGTTAGTGTCACATCTCCACCTCTAGTTTTAATGATTATAATTATTCTCTAATCTTTTACTTTTTCTCATTATATTGCATCATAGACATTACTAATCCATATAATATTATACAATAATACAAATAATATAGCTAAAATTATTAGTCAAGGAAATTCAAATAGCCAGGTTAAATATTTATAAATTTAATTAAATAAAATATTTTTAATTAATAATATTCCTACGATGATGGAGGAGCCGACAATGAAACTCGAAGAAAAAAAAAAAAAGAGGACCCAACAAACTACGCCGTCGTGGGCCCAGTCACCGTTGGCCACTGATCAATTCTGGAAGCCACCGGCGACTACAAACTGGCCGCCGGTTGCTCGACCCGACGGTACTAGCTGCCCATCACATCTCGCGAAGCTCCGTTTCCCCTTCGTCTTACATAGAGATGATCACATAGCCAAAATATATTGGCCATCTCGCGGGACTTCATAAGCTCACCAAGAGGTTAAAAGATTCTACTTGCTCGCTCGATTTTATTTTATTTTATTGGATACATAGATGTCGAAGGATTCGATTACTGCTGAAAGTTTAAAGTTCAGCGATTTCCTCAGGCAGCCATTAAATGATCAGATCAGTTTCTTCGATTCCCCTGTCTCAAATCCCCGGAGCAATGAAGGGGAATCCCAGGAAAGGTCCGAGATTTTCTCCGATGAGTTGCTGCATTCCATCAACCAGATGCTCATGGAGGAAGACGCAGACGACAAGTATGTTATGCTTCAGAGTCATCCAGATCTAGAAGCCACAGAGAAGCCCTTCTACGAGCTCATCGCCAAAAAATACCCTCCTTCGCCGGATCGACCATCGCTCTACTCGAGCCCCAGCCCAGAGAGCTCCGGCGACAATCAGGGTAATAACAAAGTCATCAGGGGCATCGATTTCTTCCAGGCCAACTCTGAGATCGCTGAGTACCAAAATTGGGATATTTACCCTTTTCATCAGTCTCAAGAAGACCAATTCACGGATCATTTTTTCAAAAATCTCCCAGCATCTGAGTACAATAGGGGAGTTGAAGAAGCGAAGAAGTTCCTCCCCAGTGAGCATAAGTTGGTCGTCGGTGTTGGAGAAGCAGATCTCTCCTTGCCACAAGAATTAATCGAAAGAGCAGGAAGGAAACAGAATCGTCATTCCGATGCGTCGGGCTACGACGAGGCGACAAGAACAAAGCAGTCGGCTTTCTCGTCTGAAGATTCAATGGTTTCATTGGAGGCGTTAGACGAAGCCCTGCTCTGTTATGGCGATAAGTTTCCCAAAGTCGTGAAAACGTTAAGGGAGAATATATACAAAGAAGCAAGCAAGTATCCCAAAAATACCAAGCCAAAAGAAGTCGGTAATAAGAAAACATCGGAGGAGGAAGCGGATATCAACACTCTTCTCCTCCAATGTGCACAGACAGTAGCCATAGGGGACAACCCTAGAGCCTATGCGATGCTGAAGCAAATCCGGCAGCATTCATCTCTTCACGGCGACGCATTTCAAAGAGTTGCACACTACTTCGCCGACGGGCTCGAAGCCCGTCTATCCGGAACTGGGAGTGAGGTCTACCGTTCTCTTGTATTCAAGCGAAGAACAATCAAGGATGTATTGAACGCCTACCAGTTTTACCTCGCCTCTTGCCCCTTCAAGAAGGTCTCTTATCACTTTGCGAACCAGACTATTTTAGACACAATTCAGAACGCAACCAGAGTCCACATAGTAGATTTCGGCATCTACTTTGGCTTTCAGTGGCCGGTCTTGTTAAAGTTACTATCTTTAAGGCCCGGCGAGCCGCCAAAGCTTCGCATCACCGGTATTGACATTCCTCAGCCTGGCTTCCGCCCGACGGAGATGATAGATGAAACAGGCCGCCGGCTGGCGGATTATGCTGAGCAATTCGGCGTCCCCTTTGAGTACCACGGAATCGCAGCCAAATTCGATGATATCAATGTGGAGGAGCTTTGCATTAAAGAAGAAGAGACGCTTGTTGTGAATTGTTTGTTTCGCTTGCACAGCCCCGCTGATGAGACAGTCGTTGAAAACTGCCCGAGGGATAAGGTGCTCAACACCATTAGAAAGATGAACCCAGCTGTATTTGTGAATGTTGTTCTGAATGGAACCTATGGTGCTCCATTCTACATGTTTAGGGTTCGAGAGGCACTGTATCATTATTCTGCGTTGTTCGATATGCTCGACTCGACGACGCCGAGGGAGAGCGAGAGGAGACTAATGGTGGAGCGGAATTTGTATGGGCCGCTGCTGATCAATGCTATCTCTTGTGAGGGAATGGAGAGGGAGAGGCCGGAGACTTATAAGCAGTGGCAAGTGAGGTGTTTGAGGGCTGGCTTTGAAATGGTGCCTAACAGCAAAGACTTTGTGAAGAAAGTGAAGGATTGCGTGAGATCAATCTACCACAAGGATTTCACCATGGATGAAGACGGTCGATGGCTGCTTACAGGATGGAAAGGTCGCCTCTTGTGTGGTCTCTCTGCTTGGAAACCTTTGTGCTTTTAACTGGCAATGGAACGTATTAGGGCATTGAACTCCATTTTTCACTGCAAAATACAGCAAAGCTTTAAAATACCGTTGTGTTGCTCCAATCAAACGTCATTTTATGTGCTTCTGGGAAGGTAACGTTCCTTCTCACTTTCGCGCATTTTTCTGGTTGAGAGAACAAAATAGCGTAAGTGAACAGTGCAAGTAAATGGCAGAAGATTTGGCGTTCGGCTGGAGCGACCGAACGACGCCATACGCTCGTTTGGCGTTTGGTTGGAGATACTCTTAGTGGTGGGGAAGCATTTTTTTTTATTCATGTGATGCAGATGAATATCCTGGATTTTAGTTAAGGGATGATTGTGCAATTTATGATTTCTTTAAATAAATTTGTAGGGTAATTCTGTCATGATGTTAATTTAATAGGATATTCAAATATGTTGTAAAATATTTGAGAAGATGGCGATATTCATTTGGATTGATTCTAACACTGATTATTATTGATTGCTAAGAAATTTATAACAATAGAAAAAAATTATATCTTTGTTTTTTATAAAGACTAAAGAAAAAAAATGAAGCATTACCCGAAGTTTTATGTGGAAAACTTAGAAAGGAAAAAATAATCGCAAGGCCTGATCCAAATGAACTGATCTAATATATATATATAGATATGTTACAAGAGTATGCTCCTTCTTTCAGTTGTAGAAGACATGATTACACAGTATATAATACAAGTTTAAATTTAATGTGAATGTGAAAGAGAATATTGGAGATGCATCAATTGGATATGGTGATAATGATCGGATGATAATGGCAGGACGATAATGTGGGGTAATGATGGTTTGATGATAGATGTTAGGTCATAGTATTTGGATAACGATAAATGGTTTAAGATGGCTGGGATATCATTGTCTAACAAAGATGTTAGGAGATTGCAATTAGGCGACAATAGTAGCTAATAATGGTTGTCGACTTCGAATGTCAATTAGAGATTCAAAGTTCTTCAAATCTTCAAGTTCTGTTTCAACTTAAATCTTAGTCCCTTTTATGTGGAAAATGAAGGTTTATTTATAAAATTTTGGGAGTAGTATTTTGATAAATTTAGTCAACTTTCATAGTACTATCATAGGATTGATATTGAATCTTTTGATTATAAATTATTTATTTAATATTTAAGTGCCTTAATGATTTACCCTTAACCCTAACATTAAGGTTTGTCATTGATACGTCATGCGAAATATCTTTAAATTTAGAACATTTATCTTATAAATTTGAAAATTTTATAATATTATTTTATATAAATTAAAATAGAGTATTAATATTGTTGCACGCTCGAATATACATAGCGATAGAGTTAAAAATTTTCATCTCAGCGTTATATGGATATCCAACACACAAACAGAAGAAAATAAAAGAACACCAAAATTTGTATGTGAAAAATCCTGTAAAAGAGAAAATCACATGTACACGCCAATTGAAGTGATTCCACTAGTGCTTGATAGATTATAAGTGACTAACTCGTCCCTGAAATTCAAGACAATAATATTACAATTATGAGCTATAGGGTTGAAATTCATTTACGAATGGAGATCGAAAATCTGACAATATTTGTTGGTTGGGTGGAAATATGGCTTCAATTGATAGTCATACAGAAGTCCGACGCATGTCGACGGTCAGGCAAAAGTCTGACGTTAGTTGGGTGGTAGGTTAGAAATCCAGCGACAGTCGGTGGCTGGGTTGAAGTCCGACGATAGTTGAGGAGGAATCTGGTGGCAAGAGAACTTAAGTTTATCTTCTTCGTTCTCTTCCTTGCTTTGTTGCTTGGGTCCCACTCCATGAGAAATGAGTGGTCTTAAGTGGCATAATCAGTAAATAGGAGGTAGATCAAGGGTAATTTGGTAGTGGTTTGAAATTTGAATGGACGGTAGATATTGATCCCCTTGATCATGAATCATTTATTGGGCATTTGAATGTCTTAATGATATCAAAATTCGATGAACTTGGGCTCGTTGGATTCATCTCGTCGAGCCGCTCAATTCGATTATAAGCATATTACGTTTAGAAATTGTTTGAAAATCTAAATTATAATTTGAACCCTCAAAAGACGCTTCGGGTTTTTGATTTGAACCCATTTGGGCTCGGATATGGGTCGAATTTGGTGTCGTTGAGTCGTCATTTTGAAACGTTCAGTTTGACTATAAGTTTGCTGAAATAGGAGTTCGGATGATCCCAATTTTAATTTTGAAAATTTCCAATTTGATTTTGCCTCTAGATTTGTGTGCGATCAAGATAAATTTTTGATAATGTATAAAAAATAATATATTTTTTAAAGAAAATTGTAGGAGAGAAAAAAATTTCCATTCATTATATATAAATCGGGTGGATTTACGCATTGACCACCCTATGCTTCATCCGCTGTCTCGCTGATGACCGGTGAACCTCTCGAAGCCACCGGCGTTCGCAGGTTTCCGAGAGTCCGCTAGCAAATCGCCAGCAATATAAGAAGAGGTGTTAGCGCGAAGGGTCATACCGTCCGGCGAGACTTCAAAGTCTCATAGCTCGCTCCTGCGGTAGAGGGAGAGGTAACCAACTACACCTTTTGCTTGATTTTTTTTTCAAAGGTTTTTTTCATTACGTATTGCTCTCCATGGCTTGACAATCCTGGATTTCTCTGTAACCACATAGATGATTTGCTTTGCTGCAGATATGTCGAAAGATTCGACTGCTGCTGAAGATTTCAATTACAGCGATTTCCCCTTCTACGAGCAGAATAACTTCGATGAATCCCCTGTTTTTAGTTCTCAGAGCCATGAGAGAATATCCCATGAACCCTCCGATCTTTTTGCTAATATGGTGCTTGAGTACATCAGCCAGGTTCTCTTAGAGGAAGATGCGGACGACAAGAGCGACATGCTTCAGAGTCATCCAAATCTCGAAGCCACAGAGAAACCCTTCTATGAGCTCATAGGTGAGAAGTACCCTTCTTCGCCAGATCAATTCCCTCTCTACTCCAGTCCAAGCCCTGAGAGCCTGGACAGCAACAGGAGCCATAGCTCAAACAGCAGCGGCATCCAATCCTTTCACGACAATTCCGAATTCCCTGAGTACCAAAATTACCAGATTCCGCTTTCGCAGTCTTCTCTTAGCTCCGTTAATGGCGGTGGGAACGATCTTTTGTTCAAAACCCTCCCCACTATCCAGTTCGAGAAGGGAATTGAAGAGGCCAAGAAGTTCCTCCCAAGTGTAGACAAGTTGACCCTCAACGTTGGACAATTAGATCTGACCTTGCTACAAAACCCCATCAAACAGGAAAGAAGGCAGAAGAACCGCCATTTCGATGATTCAGGCTTCGAAGAGACGAGGAGAATCAAGCAGTTGGCTCTCTCCTACGAAGAGCCGGTTATTCCCTCAGAGATGTTCGACGATGTACTGCTCTGTAGTTGCGAAAGGTTTCCCCAAGTCGTGAGTGCAATTCGAGAGAAGATGTACAGAGAAGCGGGAAAGGATTTCAAAAATTCCAACCCCAATGAGTCAGGCGTTGGTCGGAAGTCTCGCCGGAAAAAGCAACTGAAAGAAGAGGTTGTGGATTTCAACACTCTTCTTCTCCACTGTGCACAGAGCGTGGCCAACGGCGACAACCCTAGAGCCTACGAACTTCTGAAACAAATCCGGCAGCATTCGTCTCCTCATGGCGATGCCTCTCAGAGGCTCGCACACTACTTTGCCAATGGTCTCGAGGCCCGTCTCGCCGGAACCGGGAGTGAGGTATTCCATTCCCTTGTATCCAAGCGTAGGACCGTGAGCGACGGGTTAAAGGCCTACCAGCTTTACCTCGCCTGTTGCCCTTTCAAGAAGATCACCTATTACTTTGCAAATCAAATTATTTTAGGCACAATTCAGAACGCAACGACAGTCCACATATTGGACTTCGGCATCTACTTCGGCTTCCAGTGGCCGGCTTTCATACACGAGCTATCTCAACGGCCAGGCGGTCCGCCGAAGCTTCGAATCACAGGCATTGATATTCCTGAACCAGGCTTCCACCCGACCGATAGGATAGAGCTGACCGGCCACAGATTAGCCGAATTCGCCGAGAGGTTTGGCGTGCCCTTTGAGTACAACGCAGTAGCAGCCAAGTTCGATGAGGTAAAGATTGAGGATCTTCGCATCGAAGAAGGTGAGATGCTTGTGGTGAATTGCTTATTTCGCTTGCATAACCCAGCTGACGAAACAGAAACTGAAAACTGCCCTAGAGATAAGGTGCTGAACAACGTCAGAAAGCTGAAACCAGCTCTGTTTGTGAATGTGGTTGTGAATGGAACCTACGGTGCTCCATTCTTCATGAGCAGATTTCGCGAGGCATTGTATTACTTCTCCGCCATTTTCGATGTCCTCGATTCGACTGCCCCGAGGGAGAACGAGCAGAGGATGTTGGTTGAAAGGGATGTATTTGGGAAGCATCTTATCAATGTTATATCCTGTGAGGGATTGGAGAGGGAGAGACCAGAGACTTATAAGCAGTGGAAGGTAAGGTTCTTGAGGGCTGGGTTTGAGCAGTTAGCCATACGCAAAGAACTTATAAAGCAAGGAAAGGATTGGTTGAGAACTTTCTACCATAAGGATTTTCACATGGATGAAGATGGCAAGTGGGTACTCGAAGGATGGAAAGGGCGCATCTTATATGGCCTCTCTGCTTGGAAACCAAGGTGTGTTTAATTTGCTCAATTGAATCAATTTGTTCTCCATGCTTTTAGGAATAAAGCTTAGCTAGCTCTGATGAACTAATCCATCTTTGGGGTTTAACTCTGAAATTTTTTCGAGTGGAGGAGATGCATGTGATAGTTTTTAGCAGTGGATCTGTAATTTTTGCCACCCTTACCATGTATTATTTAGGAGAAATTATTCTGTGGAGGTCGAGTCGTATTCTGGTTGGAGCATAATTAATCCTGTTTTATTGGAAAAGAAAATAATTTGTTTAACTAATAAGTACGAAAAATATTAAAAAAAAAACAAATTTATTTAATTTAACAAGTCAAGTCAATAACGTTCATGTTCATTAAAATTAAGCTCATTTTTCATAAACATTTTGAGGGTCATGGTTTAGATGAACTCGCAACAAATGTTCCGGTCTCTGATCTCATAATTGAAAACGATGGAAGGAGGTTCATTGCACCTGGCTTTCATCCGGTCATTCGTGACCTCACGCGACAAAATTGGATAAAATATTTGACCGCTTTGTACGGAGGTTGAGAGGGCCTTGGCGGTGCGAAACTTACGACTCGCATATAGGATGTGCGATAGCATCAAGCTTGCATACCAAGCAACCACCGGTTACCGGCGGCTGCAGGTTGCTGGGACCGAGCGCGACACCGATTTTTATTTTTTTATTTTTGCTGTTGAGTAATTTAATCATAATGATTAATATAATAATAGTTTTTTTTTTTTGTGTAATTGAAATGCGAGATTCTGACATTTCTGGCATATTTGGAAAAATAGGTTTTGATGTACGGTTATAAAAAAAGAGTTTTATGTTTTGTACTTGTCATTGGCGCATATTGGCTATATTTTTTAAGTGGGTTAAAATGAGTATTTAGGTTGGCTTGAATTTGAAATTGATGGGGTCCAATTCAATTGACTCAAATCTGACTCATTTTGCAAATGGGTCAGAAATTTAGATCCGGGCTTAACCCGCTAGGTTATCGGGTTGAGCTGACCCGACACTCTAACCCGCGTGTGCGAAATCGTGTGCTGCGAGCTTCAAGTACGAGCGTGCGGGTCGATTGTGGCATGGCGGGATTGCATGGAGCGGGGTGACTGGAGAGGTTGGCCTGGCGAGACTACACGGGTGGGGCAAGTGTGAGCATGCAGGCCTTTATTAGTAGGCAAGGGTTGCCTAACTGTATTGTGCGAGGGGTGTTGTGCATGTGGGTGTACGGATGTAGTGTGGTGAGGGCGGCCTGGTAGGACTGCATGGAGCGGGGTGACTGGAGAGGTCAAATCTGACTCAGGTCAATTTCGAGCTAAATTCGGGGCAGCGGACTTGACCCAATTTTTCAAAAAGGTCAAAAATTTAAATCCGGCCATTTGTTAAACGGGTTGACTTGAATCTTTTATTTTCAGTTCAGATTATTGGATCGAGTTAATAATTAACACACCTAAATTTTTTAGGGGACTTGTATAAATAGCATTTAAAAATTATATATATATATATATGACTTACAATTTTAAATAACATAAAAAATAAAATCTGGCCGTTGAATGAGTGGATTACATAAGGCCAGAAAAAGTCATGCTACATAAGATATTGACCATTTCCTGTGGGTTTCACATAGTGATTTTATTTTATTTCATGTAGGTCATAAGTTTTCAATTATGAGCACACCTAACTATATTATTTTAAGGAAAATCTATTCATGGTACCTGAAGCTGCTATGTGTATTTTGGATCACCTTTTTTTTATATATATTCCATTATTTGAGATTAATTCTCTCTTTTCTTTTGAAAGTATACCACCTTAGGAGCATTCATCCTAAATGTCAACGTTGACCCCACTCTCTAGGATGTGAACCAAATAAAATTTCTTAAATTATATATTTGTTGAAATTAGTGCATCAACAATGTCAAAGTTGAGATTAAAATGTCAAAATTTACCCTAAACAAATTAACTTAGCTCAAACTTAATTGTAGATGTCATTGTGTTTTAAAAATGTCAAAATTGAGATATGAACATCAAATAATAATTCAAAGGGATAAAAAAGGTTTAGATTTGACCAGTTTGCATGCTCCAATGCTCTTCCATCAAGAGTAATATGCATACATGATATGATAGATATGAGAGACTGATGACTAATGTAACTGATGATTGATAACAAATAAGATTGATAATATATGAGATACAGTACATGATGATTGTTTAATTGATGATATGATTGATATGTAGCTAAACTGAGAGGATATTTATATGAACATATGATATATGACGAGGATATGATTGATATGTATATGATGAGATTGTATATGAATTACATGATATAGGATATTGTTCATATTGACTGCTACATGTTTTTATAGTTATATGTTATTATTTTGTTTGATGCACTAACTTTAGTTGTAGATACTAATTACTTGCTGGTTTATATTCATTATGTGATTTCTACATATTTTTATGCAAGGATAATGATCCTATAGATGAGGTTGATCTGTGATGCAGGATTGAGTTTCATTCTACATTTCTCTCGTCTTTTGTAATCATAATGTATTTGTATTAATGGATTGTTGTTAGTTGCATATCATGACTATTATATATGTCATTATAGACTCTAGGTCAAGATGTAAATATTTGAAGAAAAGAATTGTAATTTCATTTTTCATTGTTTCTATAGCTCTGATTGTTGACTGAAAAAAAAAAGAGATATAATTATTCTAATTTAGATTATGAGGCACGGCATGGAATTACTCTTGAATATGACATAACAGCTCATCTATTGCAAAATTATGAGGTGTCAATAAGGCGAAGTTGATTTAAGTCCTCCATGGTTATCGAAAAATTAAGATTCGACTGAGCAATACCATAAGTATTTGCTAAATTTCCTCCAAAGTTTGAAGGATTGAAGCCTGTTTCTCCTTCATTGTGCATATTTAATAATCCAAGGATGGGTCTTAAGGGCCAACCAGCCATTGAATTGATGTTGCTAGGATGATTTAAGGTTTCATTTGGGTCGGCTTTTTGATTGCTTCTTAAAGCAGCTTTTCTGTACAAAAATTTTAGAAGAAGGGAAAAAATTTATCTCAAACAAAGCCTGAGTGTCAAACTATTTCATGCTAAAAAATATGTGAAGATAAATAAAGCATGTTTTTAATATTTTAGCATTGTATAAAAATCTAGTACGCACAAATAAAGTTAAAAGACATTTTTTGAAAAACTAAAAAATGAAAAATCACGGGGGCTGAAATAGTCCATTATATAATTAAGATATATACAAGAGTTTGCTCTTTCTCACAATTAAAGAAGATAAGATTACCTAGTTGAGAATAATTTTTTTATTTCCATTGTAAATATTGCAAATGAATCTAGGAAGGTGGATATGATTATCCATCTTGCTTATCCATATTAGCCATGAGATGTCTATGGTTGGATAACACAAGTTAAATAATGGGGTTGGATATTAATTGTCAGGCGATAGTGGTCGGAGTATGCAATTCAAGCAATGGTTGTAGTGGTTATTTATGGTGGTCGTCAATGGTGATTGTTGGGCAAGGTAATATAATACTTCAAATTTCTTTAGCTCCAAAACCTCTCTAATGTATATAATTTTTTGAGAGAGATTTTAGTAAATTTGATTAGAAGAAAAAAGAATTTATCAAATGACCAATATTAATATCTTGATCGTAGATTATTTATTAAGTATTTAAGTACATTAATGACATTAGAATTGAATGATATTGATCTAGTTGAATTTTTTTTTGTCGAGACAATTGATTTAACTAGGAGCATGCAAGATTCAAAGGCAATTCATTTCTGTTAGAAGAATGTAATAAATAAATAAATAGTTTGTATCTCGAATAGGACATGCAAGATTCAAAGGCAATTCATTTCTTCAATTAATGTCCAAAAGCTTATAAATATGCTTTAAATACTTGATTTGAGTTCATTTAGATTCAAATTAGATCATGTTTTGGGTAATTGAGTTCATTTCGGCGATACATTTTATTCAATCAAAAGTTTGTTAAAATTGGAGTTTTGAATTTAATTTTAAAAAATTCTAATTCAAATATTACCTGGAGATTCATACCGATCAAGTGAATATTTTGGAGCAACACCAATTATAATTTAGAGAATCTTGTATATTAATAATGGTATAATAGCATACTTTTAAAAAAATACTAGAATTTCATTATTACAAAAAGGTTATTTTTACAATTTGTTCATTAAGCCAACTAATTTGAAACGTAGCTAACTTTCCTTTGCATATATAGAACCCAAAACATATAATCAACCTCCAACAATTCTTACGATTAATTGCACATCCATCTTCTTTGAAATGAATATTCTCACTAGCGAGATAGAGAGAGAGTCAAATATTTATTTTTGTTGCGTTCTGAAATATTCATGGCGATAGAGAAATTTAAAATTTAACTTGTTAGCTTTGTATGAAGATTCAGCACACAATCAAATAAAAGAGAGTAGCGTCCATAAAAGACACTAGAGTTTTTACGTGGAAACCCCTGAAGAGGGGGAAAAACCACGGGGACTGACCCAATTTGAATGAATCCACTAGTGTTTGCAGTCAATTATAAATGAGGCCCTTCATTTTGGGGAAGGCCTTGATTTGATGTAGCAAATATACATCAAATAGAGTGCATTACATGGTGGGACTTTGAAGAATCAGTATTGACATGTTCGTTTTGTCGGTAGGACCATAGTCAGCAGGTGACGGATATCGGAAAGATCGTAGTCGGGTGACGGTGGTCAGAAGGACCATAGTTGACGGGCGACGAAGGTCGAAAGGATCGTAGTCGACAAACAATGGAGGTCAGAAAGATCATAGTTAGGTGACAGAGGTCGGAAGGACTGTAGTCGGCAGACGACAAAGGTCAAAAGGATTGTATTCATGGGTGACAGTAGTCAGAAAGATCATTATATGGTGACGGAGGTCAGAAGGACCGTAGTCGGTGAACGAAAGTGGTCAGAAAGATTGTTGTCTGGCGACAGAGGTAAGAAGGACCGTAGTCGCGGGCGACGGAGGTCAAAAGACGGAGGTCGAATGGATTGTGGTAAGAAATATCATTGTCTAACGACGGAGGTCGAATGGACTGTAGTCGATGGGAAACAGTGGTTAGAAAAATCATTGTCTAGTGACAGAGGCCGGAAGGATTGTAGTCGTTAGGCGATAATAGTCATAAAGATTGTTGTCTGATGACGAAGGTCGGAAAGACCGTAGTCGGTGGGCGACGGAGGTCAAAAGGATCGTAATTGATGGACGACAGTGGTCAGAAAGACTGTTGCCCGACAACGAAGGTTGCAAGGACTATAGTCGGCGAACGATGGAGGTCAGAAGGATCGTTGTAGGCAGGCAACTATGATTAGAAAGACCGTTGTTGGCGAGGGAGGTCAAAAGGATCGTAGTTGGTGGGCTATAATGATCAAAAAGACTGTAGTTGGGGGACGAAGTCGGGTGAAGGTGGTCGGAAGGATCGTAGTCGATAGGTGACGATGGAACCGTAGTCTGGAGACGAAGGCTGTAAGGACCGTAGTCGGGTGACGAAGGTCAAAAAGGACCGTTATATGACGACTGAAATTGGAAGGTCCACAGTTGACAGGTGACAGAGGTCAGAAGGATGTCATAAGGACCCAATCTTAAAGCAGCTTTTTAGTACAAAAATTAATTATTTTCTACTAAAAAGCTGCTTTAAGAAGCAGGAAGAAAACCGTCCCAAACGAAGCCTTAGCCACGCATCTGACCGGCTGCGCATGCCCAGCTGCTCGCCAGCCCATGCGCCAACACGCCTGCTTGCGCTTATCTGCTTTCCCCCGTGGCTGCCCGTGCTTGTCGGCGCCTGCCAGCACTTGCTGGAGCGTTCCAGTTTGCACTGTTTGAATATGATTATTTGAAAAATAATTAAATTTTTTTAAAATAAAAATATAGAAAAAAAAATTTAATTGCTTCTAGAAGCCTCTACGAGCTCTCTCAAATAATTTTTGTCCAAAATGAAGCTTAGTCCAATTCTGCCAAAATCTGAGCTCACACTATAATTTTCTTATACTAATGGCACCTTCCTTCGGTGTTCCTCTGTTTCTCTCCATCCTCCGAAGAGTTTGAATGGAAATTCTGAAGAACTTCACGTTCTCGTCTGATATTTGCTTTTTTTGGATCTTAGCATATAAATTTTCTTCAAAAGTCACGAATTTTGTTACACGGTATTGATAATTGACGAGGATTTCGCTTCAGGATTTGAACATCATGCAGACAAATCTCCACCTTCAAGCTTTCTCCAAAGAAATCCCCACCTCCGACGCCTCCTCTAACCCCCGACAGAGCTCAGGCCAAGACTTGCATGAAGACTCAGAGATCTTCTCAGAAATCGTTCTTACCTACATGAACCAGATACTAATGGAAGAAGACAGCGACGAGAAGCTCGATATGCTTCAGGAGCACCCTGCCCTTCTCGCCACCGAAAAGCCCTTTTACGATATCATCGCCGATACCCAATTGTCTTCTTCTTCTGCTTCAAATCGACCAACTTTTCCTTCGAACCACCACAATTCTTATAATGACAGCCTCAGTCCTCAGGGCGAACCTCCGGTCAAGTCTACGAATAGCCGTAAGACATTGCAGGGCGATGATAACTTGGAGGCAGAAGAAGGTAGATCCTTAAAGCAATCCGCTCTCTGTTTCGATACTGAGGTCCCGCTGGAGATGTTAGATGCCCTTCTTTTCAAAGAATGCAAGGGCAACCGTCAGGTTGAGACCTGTTATGAGACCTCCCATGGCAGAACCAAATCTGGGACGAAGAAGAAGCTGGAGAAAAAGGAATCCGTTGTTCTCGACTCCTTACTAATACAGTGCGCGCAGGCCATATCTGAAAACGATCTCCCACATGCCCCCACAAGCTTCTAAATCAAATCAGGCAGCACTCAACCCCTTTCGGCGACTCAAACCAGAGGCTTGCCCATTGCTTCGCCAACGGCCTCGAAGCGAGGATCACCGGCGGCGGCGGAGGCGGAAGTGTGAGCTATTACTTCCCGTCACCGCCTCCGGCAACCGTGTCAGATATGTTAAAAGCACATCAGATCTATCTCGCCGCTGCTCCTTTTAAGAAAATCTCCGATTTCTTCGCTCATCAGAATATACTTAACATCTCCGGAAAATCCAGGAGGCTTCATATCATAGACTTCGGTATCTACCACGGATTCATGTGGCCCTGTTTCTTGCAGCGCCTCTCAACCCTCACTGGCGGCGCTCCGATGCTCCGCATCACCGGAATCGACTTCCCGCAGCCCGGATTCCGGCCGGCGAGAGGCTAGAAGAAACAGGCCGGCGGCTGAGCGAATACGCCCGGCGGTTCGACATCCCCTTTCAGTATCACCCAATTGCTTGCAAGTGGGAGACGCTTCAGCCGGAGGATTTCGGAATAGAAGAAGACGAGGTCCTCGTCGTGAACTGCATGAACCGGCTGCAAAACCTCGCCGATGAGTCCGTATCGCCAAAGAACCCGAGGGACCAGGTTCTGAACACAATTAGAAAGCTGAAGCCGGATGTTTTCGTGCTTGGGATCGTCAACGGAACATACAATACGCCGTTCTTCTTGAGGAGGTTTAAGGAGGCGATGTTCCACTTCTCGGCGCTGCTTGATATGTTGGAGACGAACGTGGGGAGGGAAGATGAACATAGGAGGCTGCTTGAGAGGCATTTTTTTGAGAGGGAAGCGTTTAATGTGATATCGTGCGAGGGATTGGAGAGGGTGGAGCGGCCGGAGACTTATAAGCAGTGGAAGACGAGGAGTGAAAGGGCGGGGTTGGTGCAGGTGTCGTTGGATGCCGACATAGTGAGGAAGTCGAGGTTGAAGCTGAAGCGCTGTTATCATAAGGATTTCATGGTGGTTGAAGATGGAGAGTGGCTTTTGCAGGGGTGGAAGGGCAGAATACTCTATGGCTTGTCTGCTTGGAGGACAGGAGATAGGGCTATAAAGGTTTTGAGTTGAGTCAAGTAGGTGTTTGTTTATGTTTGAGTCGTTTATTCTTAGTTTGTTCAAGGTTCGGATTGAGCTTGATTCGAGCTTCTATGTTTGTGCTCAAGCTTGACATATAAAATAATAGATGTTTATGTCTGGTTTGTATTTGGTTGATGTTCAGTTCGTTTCTGGCTTATCAAGTTTTAAACAAAAGAGTCTTATTGAGCTATTAATGAGCTTTATTTTCTACACGTCTTATCGAGCCTACTAACAAATAATTATCTAGACTTTGTTCACAAATATATCTCGTCTGTGTTTTAAAGCTATCAAAAGTGGCCTAATACGTCGACAAAAATTGTCTTGATCAATCACAAATCTCGAGGCATATTTGAGTTGTCAACTGCCAAAATTAAAAACCAAGACCATCCAGACTCTAATTTTAGCAAATTTATAATCAAGAATGAATTTTTTGAAGAGACGAGCTTAAAGACATTAAAAATAGTCAAATCTGGGCTTGAATAAGCTCAAATCAAGGGCTAGCATGGGCGGATCCCCATAGAAGTGAGGGGGGCAAATGCCCACCCTCAAATTTTTTTTTTTTTTTAAATTTTAGAGGGTATTTTTTGGAATATTTTGGATACTTTAGGTATTTTGCCCCCTCTCAAAAAATTTTTTTGTCATAATTTTATCAATCCTAATCATTTTTGCCCATACCCTACCAAAAATTTTTTTTTTGCCCACCCTAAAAATAGAAGCTGGATCCGCCCCTGAGGGCTAGAAGTGTTATTAGAAATTTCATGACATTAATTGAATAATCAAATGATCTCCAAATTTGGTATGTTTATAATTGAATTGAGCGGCTCAACGAGACAAATCAAACGAGCCCAAGTTTGCTTAATTCTAACATCATTAAACCATTTTCGACGAAGAAGGCAGAGATGAAAACTATGATGCTCCTAGTACAGCTGTGGGGTTGCATATGAAATCGAAGGTGTCTTGATCCAACCGGCAAACTCGTTTCCACAAGAACTTCCTTACATCAGGCCAAGGAACGACTCGTCCAGCTTCTAAGATCCACAATTTAGCTTTCTACATGAATTGCGTTATGGCCTGATAGATCATATTTTTTTTCTTTTTTAAAATGAATTTAAATAGGATTTTGTTTTGAATACAAAATGACCCAATATGCTATAAGTCGCACTATAATGGAGTGCCATAAATCTCGCTATTCTCCAATCATCATTCCCCAATCATAATCCTCCGACCACCATCATCCAGCTATGAACCTCCAAACATCATTGCCTGACTATGATCATTCGATAATTATTGCATAATTATGAATCTATGATCACTATGATTCTTCAACCACCATTGCTCGACTACTGTCGTCTGACTATGATAATCTAATAATCATTTCCTTATAATGGTTCCCATATAATCATCACCTAAGGTTCTTTTATCATAGTTGCTTGACTATGATCCTCTGAACATCATTCTATATTTGTGTTCCTCTAATGATCTTTAATCAATTATAATCCTCTGATTACCATTGCATACTTATGATCTTTCGACCACCATCATTTAACTATGACCCTCAGCTTTTATTTTATCTATTACAGGCTTTTTCCAATTCAAGCCTTCAATCCACCTTTTACTTGGACCATGCAATGCTTCAGCTGTAGAGAGAGAAAGACTAATGGGGTAAAATATTGAAAGAGAGAGGGAGGAATGACTTTCCCTTGTGGACCAAACAATGAAAATTGATTTTGATTATTGAGACCTCCTCTAAAAGATTTGGCTAATGCTAAAACTAAAAGCCTAAAGGGGCTTAAAGGTGATTGTTTTAGTGGCTTAACAACAAGTTCGCCAACTAGAAAATCTGCTCTATTTTTTTTGTAATTCTTCCTTTTAAACATATATATTAATCCAAAGAAGTCACCAACATTTTTTTTTTGGACACAAGAGCATCAATAGTTCTTTTATTTTAACGTATTATACCCTTCCAAGTAAGATGACAAACATAATTATTTTAATTTAAGCTCCCCCCGCGAAATAAAATTTCTGGCTCTGCCACTGCAATCAAATCATTATTTTCCCACTATAGTTCACCGAACACCATGATCCCACACCTAACTACATTCCTCTAATCACCGTTGCCAAACTATGTTCTTCTGACCACTTTCACTCAATTACAATCCTTTGACCATAATCACCTAAACATGATCATATTAAAACTATCATATGACTCTAATCCTTCAACCATTTTCGCCCAACTATATTCTCTTTAGCGCTATTGCTCGCTACCACAACCCTACTATAATCTTGAAAAATTCAGCCATATTTTATAAACTAAATTTTAAATTCATCTACATCATTCATAACATCCATATCATGCTTGTTACACCATCCACTTAATTAATAAAATAAATAAATATACATGAAAAACTAATTTAAATTCAAATAAATTAAAACTTAACTGTACTTAATTATAAAATAAATCTATACAAATGATCTTTGAAGAATTGCTTGTGCTCCTGAGCAACATCTAGAATTTTTTTTTCTTTTAAACTAAATATTTATTGCATACACTATAATTAGTATTGCAAATATGATGTAAAACAATAACAATTCAATTATATTTTGAAAATGGTTAAGATTATTTGACAGCGACTTAGGCTTCGTTTGTGACGATTTTTTTATTGCTTTTTAAAATAACTTTTTAGTTTAAAAATTAAAATTTTTCTACTAAAAATATATTTTAAAAAAGCAGTAAGAAAACCGTTCCAAACGAAGACTTAATCACCATTCTAATAAGAAATATAATTGAAAGATTACTCAAATAACAACTAGCATAGTTTTTCTCTTAAGGAATTCTACCCTACTGAGTTTATTTTCTCTGAAGAGCGAACCAACACTGCAAATGGCTCTTAAGGTAGATGTGACAATGATTTCCACAAGTTCTAATTTCGCCCTGATGATAGTAATAATACAACAGAATTGCAAATTCTACAGTACAATTTATTTAGAGGTTCTTAGAGAAGGTTTAAACACAAAAAGGCTCAAAAACGTTCGGAGGTAAGTGAGAAGAGAGCCTTGAAGTCTGTTGTTGGTGTACCAGTACCCTCGGGCTTTGATGCGAGGTCAAATGCCTTGAATTTTGCCTCCTCAAACTGTAAAGCCTGCAGACAGATACAAAGGGATAACCTCATTCTGATTAAATTAAATTCAGATTATCCGGACCAAAACTTTTTCTACCAATAAATGTATAGAACATTCCTTGCGAGATGGAGAAATTATTACGTGCGGTCACCGGACCGTTCAGAGATGAATCAGGATGCGTCATATCACCCCGGTACATAGCAGTACATAGCACTGATACACAACAAATAGTGACGTGGCGTGTCCTGATTCGCCTCTGGACCATGTCCGATGACCGCACATAACAATTTCACGTGAAACAGTTGACAGCAAAACAGTAGGCTGAAGTCTGAACCAAATAATGATGATGCAAAGTATATGATAAATTCTTTTGTATGATTTATTAATTAGTAAGCAAATTTAAAGAAAAACTTCTGAGCAGACTTGCGTTAGTACATAAAATGTTAGCTTCATAAATAGCCCAGGTAAACATGGATGGGAACTCACCCAGTATGACCTATCAGTCAATCAGGCTCAACAAATTAACATAAGCCAAATCTAATATATCTACTCTCCTAACTGCCGGGTCGGTTATTGGAAGGACGCATTTACTATGAAATAATTAGATTATGAGTACTGGAATGCTCTTAGGATAAGTCTCTACTTCTTACATCACCTATCTTCCCTTTTCCTCAATTTATTCAAAGCATCCGCAAATCTTCTGTCAGGACTCTCTATCAGGGCATCTCCAACCGAAAATCTCATTTTTCAGTCCAAAATGCAGTGAAACTAAAAAATAGCGTGATTCATCTCCAATCGAACTCCATTTTGGGACCTTTGCATAAGGTAACCGCCTTTCTCCTCTTTGGCACATTTCTTCAGCAAATCCGGTAGACAGAAAAATAACACAGGTGAACAATGTCACACCAATATTGATGTCGCACTGTTCACCCGCAACCAAATATCGGAAGTTTTGCCATTCGGCTAGAGTTCGCGAGCGACGTCATTCATGTGTTTGGAGTTTGGTTGGAGATGCCCTCCACTGACATAAAAAGCTCCTCCATAATCTTCATGTTTCTAATCACACTCACAATCTTCTCTCCATTCATAAGCTCATTGATGACAATAATAATTCAAACTCATGTAATGCCTCCGGTTACAACAAAAAATACTTAAAGAACAATCAAATAAATCTTTAAGGATTATGTCGTAAGAGAATTTAGCCTATTCCTGATCAACCTTCCAAGCCTGTGCCCTTCCATCTTGTGCCATACTTTCTGGACATGCCTTATCCATGGTGTGTCATCATCAACTAGGGCTCCCAAGCAACTCCACACTTGAGAAGAGTTATGTAGGACAACAATTTCCTTCTTTATATATTTTTAATGCATCATCTATCTCTAATTCATGTCAACTTGCAAAGAGCCGTTGACTCAAGTTTTTGAATCACAGAATATTAAATACAAACCTCTAGGACCTTGTTGTGCATTATGATTTATGAGGACCCTCCCAGGTTATTTACACTGGAGGATATTGCCATTATATTTCCCTTATCGACGACTTCTCTAAACTTTGTTGGGCATTTCCCATGAAGAAGAGATGGGAAACAACTCAATAGTTAAAAATTAAATACAAACCGCTCTAAAAAATTTGTGTTCTAATGGAGGCAAATAAAATAATAGTACTGATTTCCACAATCTTCTCTCAATGGGGTATTACATATCAATATAATTATCCTTAAACTTTGAAAAAAATAGTGTTGCCAAACACAAGTATAGACACTGTCATTGAAAATGTTCGAAATTCACTTTTTAAATCTCCTTTAAAATCATTTATTGGTTGATACGCTTATAACTAAAGTATATCTAATCAATAAATTACCCTCCACAAATAACAACCTATATTTTCCATATTAGCTTCTCCAACAGAAACCCGCATAATACTTGCATTATAGTATTTTTGGTAGGAAATAACATCCCAAGTAACAATCTCATTCTTCAAACAAACTTGCTCCCAAATTCATTTATTGTATATTTTTTTGGTTACGCATCTTTTCACAAAGGCTACAATCCTTCATTTGATAAAAATGCCTCCTAAAATACATAATCCTATAAAAATACAAGTGACCTCAAACTCCATCCCGATGATGGCCATGTTGATAGAAAATCTCCTCCTTGAAAGGACTGGAGTCGATACAACTTGAATTATAAAATGCCTCCCAAAATACTATAAAAATACAAGTGACCTCAAACTCCATCCCGATGATGGCCATGTTGACAGAAAATCTCAACAGGAGGGATTAAATCCCAAATCAAACAAAAGCTCAAATTCTTGAAATAAAATCTATCAACTGAAAACTTAAAACTAAAAAATCATCCACCTCCCGCAACTGTTTATCAGGGGTGATAAATTTGAAATTAACCTCAGCTCACAAAGACTAAATGTTGTGTCGGGTGTATCACTACGATTCATCCTCAAATAGCCTCTTGCCAACAGGGACGTGGCACGTGCCCTCTGATCGGATGATTTTGCCGCAAAATGGCACCATTATATTACGATCCTAAAATTATTGCTATTATATGATAGGTTCATAACCTATTCGACCCCTTTAACGACTAGCCTTAATCGAAAGTTCTCTCTTGTTATCAGGAGGGGTAATTAACTATAGAGGCTTGCGCCTATAGGAAACCAAAACTCAGATCAAAAAAGTTCTCACAAAATGAGGGCGAAATCTCTGGGTAGTGTCTTATCTAAAACCCAATCTGCCTTATGAAAATTCCCCCAGAACCTAATCTAGTTAAAACTCTTTGTCGTCATCGTCACACAAACACTTAAAAGAAAAATAGACAGATGACGCAGAGAGACCGGGATCACACAATCAATAAAGTGGAATTTTCTTAAGCGCACATTAATATTTAATTTAATTATCATGGGCAATATGATCATTTGCTAGCTTAGGATAGGTCTGATTATTTGGGTTTATCTAGTAGAATTTCTTATAAAGATAGGTAATATGATAGTTAGATCATGATTATTAAAATGAAACAAATCAACAATGCTTAGCCTGTTTCTCCATCATATTAGGCTGTGTTTTGGTTATTCCCTCTTCTCCCTTCCCTCTTCTTCTTCCTCAACATCATTATGGTTTTTATAAATCTTCCACTACAGCTCTACACCAATAGAAACCATTAGATCGCTCACATAGAAGAAATCAATCTAGAACATAGGCTAGAGATTAGAAAAGTAATGATGCCCTTTTTGGAAGTATTAGCTTCAAGTCTTGGAGGACTTATGGAAGATGCCAAAATTTTGAATTGCAGGTCATGCAAACATACAAACTTATAATTGAAACCAGCTGGTAATAACAAAACCAGCCAGGTCTCATTTAGCATCTGGTTTGTTATCTGACAAGTTCTCTGGCGTAGAGTTTTCAGAAAACTTACAAACTGACAAGTTATCTGGCGTAGAGTTTTCAGAAAATAAGCATTGTGATTTAAGCTGGTCAAACACATAAAATTCTTAAACTTCATGATTGTTCAATCAATGGTTCAAAAACAAATTATCAGATGAGCAAATAGAAAAGTTTTACTGTTCAATCAAGAAGTAATTATACCTGTATGGAGACTTCTGCAACATCAGCCCTAGCAATTGTTTTGGTTTCAGTTTTAAGGAGTTCATCATTTTTACCTACAAGGAGCTCCCGCAGGCCCCCATCCTTGTCCTGCAGCCCTCCAGCCCTGCTCCAAATAGCAAGAACAGTTTGATCATTCAAAGACATTTAGTCAAAAAAACTCATTTAACAGGAAACATGCAGCTAGATCGGAGGGCTTTTTTTCTAGAATGAAAGATCAAGCATATTAAAGAAGATCCCTTTAAAGTACAAGTACGCAATAATAATACAGCCTGGTGCATGGAAGAGAAGCTAAAAATTGTCTTTCACCATTTTTAGAATACAACTTTCAAGTATCCACAAAAGAATTCCATCAGCTTACAAGTCAACATTGCAGATTTTTTCATTCATCAAGTAAAATATGACATGATGGCATACCAATTTCCTTCTAAAAGTATTAAGCTGCTACATGCCAGGAAGATCGTATGAAAGAACTATATATGTATGTATATAACATATATTTCCAATACAGTCTCTAAAGTCTCTAAGTGATCTCTATTTTCTCATAAGTTTTTAATGCCAATAACTTTCTTGTTAAAAGATAACTTGCATGAGAACTAAAAGGCCACAACTACTACAGTGTCCAGTCTTTCCAAGGTGACTCAATTCACTGAGAAAATTTATACAGCTTCCAAGTTCATTTAAAGAGCACGTCCTACGTTTCCAACCATGCAATTGATTATTCACTGCATCTTAAGAGAAAAAGACTAGTTAAGCACTTTGAGAACTCAGACCTCATTATTAGCATCAGAAAATTGACAATGGTGAGATTTACTTGTCAGGTTTTGCTCAACATAATTAGATTTGAGGACATGGTTCTGCAGAGCAGGCAGCAAATTAAAGTCACTAAGCAATCTAAATCACAAAACACAGAGTAAGCTCATCCTTCAGAAACCATCAGTGTCATAATATGATGGCCAGCTTTTAGACGAAAGAGTAGTGGTAGTTAAAATGTGAATTTTGACACAACTTATTGGTATGAAATGGGCTCCGATCTATTAGAAGAAAGTTGGTATAATCACCAAACATATCTACTAACCAATATAAAAAGTACCCATCAGGATGTCATTTAAGATAATGTCTTAAAACAAACCTTATAATTGTGTATGGAACACCAGAATCCGCCAGATATTGCTCTGCCTTCCGCTTCCACACCTGAAAACACAAATTTAAATTACAGCACAAAGTTATTCATTAAAGGCCATTATCTAAAAGCCATTCATAAAATTGCACTTAACAGTGCTTTGAAAATACAATTAGTACCAATTGTTATTGTCCCATTGCCTCTAATATCTTGTGTAAAAACCAGTAACATGAGGAAGAAGACGTAGATAGAAACAGGAAAGAACTTTCTACAGCTGAGATAATCTTGAGTAATGCCAATGATAAGTTTTGTCTATTCCGTTGGAAATAAAAAAATATCCACTACTCATCAACAGACAAAAGAGCTGCAACTAACCAAAAATAAATAGTAATTCGGACTGAATGATCAAAAGGAAAAAATATAAGAAAATAATGAGGAAAATTTTTAAAAAGAGCTTAATCTAAAGTTAATTAGGTGAAAGAAGCTTGATTTGGAGAAAATTAAAAAAGCGCAAAAACACAATAATTTTGTGCATTCGTTTGAAAACGCAAAAAAAAAAAAAAAAAAAAAAAAAAATAAAAAAAAAAAAAAAACTAATACGAAAAAAAGCATAATACGCAATATGATTGAGTATTCTAGCCAACAGTTTTTTTTTCCCTCCTTTACACGTTGCACTATAGGTTAACAGGAGTAGTCACGCAAAGCAATTTGGGTCACGAGAGGATTCATGCAAACCCACATGGGAGGGAAAGAAAAAAAAAATGATGCCTCACTCTGCATCAATGTTCATTCTGGAGCTATAAAAAGCAGTAGTGTTTAGAACAGAAGGCACAGATGGCTTATTTTCAAAACTTTACAGTTTATACGAATAATATTTTTTTTTTACATGAAATTTGAGTTTAAATATAATTAGATTATTTATTTATTGTCCTAATTTTTTTACTAAGATACAAAATAATTGATTAAGAAAATTTATATTAAGTCCCTCAAATTTGGCTAAGAGTTAACTTGCTAAGGCATATTATTTATATATAGATATCATGTTATAAGCCTTTTCTGATTTAAAGTTCTATATATTTGTCTTATTTTTATATTATCTAATTAAAATATTAGATAAAAAAACATTTAAATTGATATATAAAGTTAAAAATCACAATTAGCTCACTAAGGCTTCATTTGGGACGGCCTTCTTATAGCTCCATTTCACATTACACAAGAATATCGGTGCAACGGCCTTTGCACATTTTTTTATTAGAGGAGCTTTAAATGGAAATGTTGATAGAGTAATAGAGGATTTTAAAAACATTCATAAATTTGATAGGAAGTACTTGCAGAA
Source organism: Dendrobium catenatum (assembly GCF_001605985.2). Lineage (NCBI taxonomy): Eukaryota > Viridiplantae > Streptophyta > Magnoliopsida > Asparagales > Orchidaceae > Dendrobium > Dendrobium catenatum. The sequence continues at coordinate 4,845,116 of NW_021318693.1, forward strand.
ATTTACGAAAAGCCATGGCTGAAATTAGATTTCAGCAATTTTAGAAAACCAACGACAAGAAAATTAGGAATATAACACACAAGAATATTTTTCTATTAAAAGTTTTATGAAAAAAAAGACAAGATACAAGTGGATCTTCAATTGGAGAGGAGGCTCTCCCACATCTCTATCCGCTGGCTAGAGCACAAACACTCTAAGAATAATCTAATTTCAGCATACAATACCTACCCCTAACCCTAGGAAAAACCCCCTACTTAAAGCATACAATAAACGACAAATACCTAAACAACCCTCCCCAATTCCCTCCCAAATCATCCCTCAAATCAGCCCCCAAAGCTACTTTCTTCAATCAGGAAAAATTTTCAAATTAATACCCTCCAAATCAGCCCCAAAATATGTCCTATTTATTTCCTAATTAATCCCCTCTAAATGAGTCCCCAAATCAGCCATCAAATATGTCTTCTTTAATTAGGAAATATTTCTTAATTAATCTCCTCCAAATTATCCCCTAAGAGCCGATCCAGAAAAGGGCTGGTAAGACCACCGGAAAGTCCGGTCCAAAAGGGACCCGATCTAACAAAAGAGTCGATCGATAATGAACCACAACATAAAAAACCTCAGAAAGCACCTAGTAGGAACGCCCCTGTCATAGATGTCATTTTGCGTTGTAGAAGTTAGTGGGTTATGCAATTTAATGTAAGAATCTAACTCTTTTGAGTTCACATGTCACATGTCTGTATTAGAATAAAATTAGTTCGGGTTTACTTATATTCGTTTATTTAATGTAAGAATCTAACTGTTATATTTGTTCATGTGGATGTAAATAATCATCAATCCAACATTTCTATAGTTATTATTTTCACTCTGGTACTCTATTATTACAACACGTGTGCACTAGACACATGAGGCCAATCCCATGAAAATATGAAATTAATTTGGACCATCCTAGAGCACTTAAAAAAGCGAATGCAAGGCTGATTTTCTATCGATTTATAGTTCGTACATAAATTTCGTCTTCTTCTAAATAACAGAAGTTGGAAGCTAGTCCACAATTAAAATGATAGGAAGAACTTGAGACTCACATATGTTTCGAAAGTATCATAATAATTAATACGGTAATTTCTTTAACAGCCGTAGCATTTTTATTGATAGACATCAGTTAAATACCTGAGAAAATTGCATGTAATTTTATAAATGCTAAGAAATACTATCTACTTACCAATATATTTCCATTCCCCAAGCTATTCAAAGGATGATTTAGGTCTGTACCACCCATAGAACCAACCAGAACAATCTGCTTCACCCCAGCAGCCTTAGCTGCATAAAAAAATAATTAAAAGTGAATTATCCACGATACTTGGATAAAAACTAGAATCAAAATGGCAACTTACCAGCGTCAATCTGATTTTTCTGACCAACCCAATCAACCTGAATTATAAAAAGTTTAATTGAAATTAAAAAAAAAAAAAGATTTCAACGAAAAAATCACAATTTGTGAGCTTACCTGTTCAGGATATGCTCCATCCTCAAAATAAAACTCTGGCCTCCCACCCTGGCTTGGGTCATACCCTGGCTTCATTTTTGGGACAGAACTAGTAAGAATGATAAGAGCATCTATTCCTTGAACTGCAGGGACGATGCTTTGGGCATCCCTTATATCAGCAACAAAAACATCATCAGCTCCTCCAATTTTCTCTTTGCTCTCCTCTGTCCTCACCAAACCCCTGGCAATATAGTTTTCTGTTCTCTCCTTCAATTTCTTATAAACAATTTGACCTGAAATAAATAAGATAACACGTTTTCATTTGATAATTTAAAGCTGACCCAACTGGTTGAGATAAGGCTGTTGTTGATGAAGATTATGAGGTAGAATTGGAGTGTAACACTCACAATTCATGAAAAAACCATTCACTCAAGTTGTTGCAACTCAGCTTATATATAGCTTATGAATCGGAAAAAAGGATGAAAGATATGACGGAGAATGATCTCCACAAGTGATGGACTATGGTTTCAAAGTTGGCTCACAAGATTGGCATCCAAATATTTGCTGCCAACTAAGAAAAACCCAGTCGCAAACCGAAATCACACTGGATATGCTCCCTGGATGAAAACTATGAGCGTACTTGAAAATCAACAATTAAAAAAGACAATCACAGATTTCTCAAAAATTATATGAATTTGATTTGGTAAATGACCCATATTCTAAATAGATGAAATAATGTTGCTAAAGAACTAATACGAGCTTCATTAAAGTCAATGGTTCACAAAAGTTCAATTTTAGGGTAAATTATAGATAGGTTCTTATCATATAAGGGCCATTCACGTAGGTCCGCATTATTAAAAACTTCCATTTGGATTCCAACATAATAGTCTTTCACGAAAGTCATTCCATTAGTGAAACAGAAATTGATAGACAAATATCAATGCACTATGACCGATTCTCCTTGCAATTGCACTACTTAACCCACTAGATACACTTAAAGTCGAGCAGGCAAGCTCACACAATAAAGGAGCACATCAACGTTCTCAAATTTGTGTGAACTCATGTGAATAGTGAAAACATAGATGAATGCTTTCACATATATGGCTAAAACAATAAAGTAGAATCATGGTTATAATCAAAAATATGTTTTGACATTTAAATTAAGTCAACAAATGCATCATCGATAAGCACACTATTGATAAGATATGCAAGCAGACCTTTCACTTTTTCTACACCTAAAAACCATACTGCAACTTTCCACTACAAGTTGCTCTCTGGCCATAGATCGCCAACAACGCAATGAATCTCTAACATGCGATACCTACTGCTTCAGCAATTGTGCAGAACTTGTTCCATTCTTCTGTTTATATACACTACTCTACAACCTGTAATATAGTATAATCTTCATCATTCAACACAATACATATTTCAAAGTTCTCTATACTCTTCATTACCATTCTTTTAACTGTTGCTGTTGAAATAAATCAGAACTTCTTCATAGTATCAGATCCATTAGCTTAGCAACAAGCTCTTTCTTTCTCTACATTCTTTCCACTTCATGGATGATTCAGCTAATTCTTCCACCAATATTTCCTCTTCTCAAAACCCGGACCTAACCAGAATGGTTGACACAACCATTCCTTTCTCCCTTAAATTTATTATGTCCAATCTCAAAAACATAGTGCACATTGAACTCAATAGCGACAATTATCCCATTTAACATCTCCAAATCCTCAAAATGTTTTCCACCAAGGGCTTTTTCGAAGGCTTTCTAGATGGCTCGACAAGTTGTCCAACCAAACTCATTATCTCTACTACCATTATCAAAACCTAGCCCATAATCTGCATTAAAATTCTACCCTACATACTCAACCTCACATCTTGCTTCGAAATATGGCTACCTCTTGAGAAATGGTTCCAACCCACCAACTAGTATCGAGTAACTTAGTTCAAAAATGAGCTCCATAATATATCCAACTCAATAACTGCACAATATCAAATCTCTGGCTGACAACAATGTTGTTGCAAGTTTACATATCGACCTGAAAGATATCATACTTCATATTCTCAACGGCTTACTCCCACATATCAAGCTTTCCAAACTGCTATGCAAACAAAACTTACTCCCATTAGCCTTGATGATTTCTATTCCCTACTATTAAGTGAAGAAATCAATATCAATATTGACAATTCGAAATACTTTCCTGCTATCAATAATTTCATCGCTCTTTCATCCACTCAAGGTAGCAGCTTTCTCCCAAGCAGAGGTCATCTCAAGTCCCCTTCGTTTTCCACTCAACACAACATTTCCTCTCCTCACCGAGATGGTCAAACCTCATCAACCGGTCATCCCATCCACCAAATCTATGGCAAAATCGGACAACAGTACTTAATTCTTGCCCCAACTATGATTTACAATACAATGCCACCTCCACACTTGTTGTCACTGAATTCTTCACTCAGAAGCAACCTCCTAACCAAAAAGTGTTGTCTCAACTTTGGAGCATCTACTAACTTGATAGCTGTCCTTAACAATATTTAGCAGTCCACTCCTAATTACACTGGACCCAGCACTATAACCTTTAGAAATGGAGCCTCCCTTCTTATCACAAATAGTGGCCAAGTACTACTGTCCACACCACTTTCTACTCATAAGCTTATACTTCATAACCTTCTCCATGTCCCCTACATTTCCTATAATCTTCTCTCCATAAACAAACTAACCTTCAATAACTATTGTTCCATTTCCTTCACAAATGCAGTCGTAATGTCTCTATCTAGTGTCATTTTTCAATCATCATACCAATCTTCATATCACTAATAGCTGGTCACTCTTCATACCAATCTTCAATCAAACATTACCCCCACTTGTTACATCCTATCCACCAAATATCTTGAATGGCATGGTGCCATGCAAGGTACCTAGTCTCCAGTCCCGCCACCTCGACATCAACAAATTCTTGCCTGTTGCTAGACTTATAAAACTAAAACAGGCCCAACAACACCATTGATTGTTATAAAGCTCGTTTAGTTGCTCATGGTTTCAAACAAGAATATCGTATTGACTAATTTGAAATATTCAGCATTGTCGCCAAGATGGCAGCCATTAGAATCCTTCTAGACATTGCCCTATACCATTAGTGGCATGTCCTTTCACTGAACGATCAAATACATTTCTCCATGACAAACTTGACGAGGTTGTTTACATGTCCCAATCTCTCGGCTTTATAGACTCTCAACATCCAACACATGTTTGCAAACTCCACAAAACTATTTATTGCTTAAAACAAGCCCCAAGACAACATTCTTTTATCTTCTCCAACTTTCTTCTCTAGCACAGTTCAAGTTCAGCAAATCAAATTCTTCCTTGCTGCTTTACTCCAAAATTTACCTTTTCATTTACATTGATGATATTCTCATCATTGGCAGCCACGTCCCTAAAACCACTACAATCATTAAAGAATTGCAATATCAATTTTCACTCAAAGAACTTGGCCCAATCTCTTTCTTTATCGGTATTTGAGTCACTCCCACCTCTTCTAAATATTTTCTTAATCAAAACCAATATGCCTAGAACCTACCGCATAAATTCGCCCTTGCAAATTTCAAAATAGCCCATTTACCCATCTTTCTTAAGCCACAAAATCAGATGATGATCAATTCTTCACCAATCCTATCCTCTTTCGCAAAAGTGTCAACTCCTAGCAATACTTGACCACAAGTCCGGACATTTCCTTCACCACAAATCAACTCTTTCAGTTCATACATAAATCACTTAACAAACATTTTCAGTAAATCAAATGACTATTTCACTACATCTAAGCAACTACTGATCTTGGCTTGTGGATCACCAAAGGTGATCTCACTCTCTAAACATATTTGGACTTCGATTAGGCCTTCGACCCAACAACAAGCCTTTGCACCACCATGTGGGCTCGACTACATGAATCTTTTTTCTCCATTGTGTTCTATTAATAGTAAAATTTTCATTTAAATCTAATTAAAAAAATATATCATTTATAATATTTTCAAATCAAGTATTTTTAGGTCTACTTTCTTGATACAGGTCATGTGAAACCCCTTAAGTAAAAAAAAATTAACTGTTAAACACCGAGGCGCCTTTTGATGTAATAGTCAAAATTTCATTAAGAAACTCTGCAATTAAGCATGCTCATCCTAGAGAAATCCTGGGATGGGTGACCTCCTACGAAGCTACACCAACATGATAAAGTCGTGAGGTCTTTAGGCCAAAACGTACAATATCTCAATAGTTAAGAGTTTGAATTGTTAGAAATGGTATCCGAGCAATACACCAGTAGGAAGATGGAAACTAAGTGTAATACAAAACAAAGTGTTATGTCATGGGAGCCATTTCTTGAACCCTATATGAGACAAAGTGCAATGTGAAAGGAGTCACCACTTGAACTTGTAATGGTTACCTCTAGAATCCTATATGCATGGTGGATGATTATGAGATAGAGTTGCTAACGAGCATATCAGTTACTTAAATGGGGGAGATTGTGAAACCCATTGAGTAAAAAGAAGCTAAACTCCTAAACATCAATACGCCTTTTAATATAATGATTGAAATTTCATTATGAAAATTCGCAGTTAAGCTTGCTCATCCCAGATAAATCCTAGATGGATGACCTCCTGGAAAGTTACACCAACAGGATAAAACCGTGAGACCCTTAGGCCAAAGCAGACAATACCTCAATAGTTAAGAATTTGGGCAGTTATAGACTAGATCTAATACATCTACTCTCCTAACTGGGTCATTGGAAATCTGACGTTTTATGTGACCAAACCATCTAAGGAGACTCTCTCTAATCTTATCTACCATGAAACTATTCCAACCCTTTCACATATAAATTAGGCCTTCGACCCTACTGATCAACAGCCCACAAAAAGCTACTGTATATTCTTAAGAAACAATCATATTACTTTAAGAGGTAAACGAAAGCCATCTATCGCCAAATCCTTCACTGAGGCCAGATATTGGGCTCTTGCTTTAGCACTACTAAAAGACTTCCATATTACCACTCGCATTGGCACTTCCTTTCACTTTGATAACATATCAACCATGGCTCTAGCAAACAACCCCATATTTCATTCTCGCAAAAAATATATCAAGATTGATTAACACTTTATTCAAGGCTGCATATGCTCCAATGAATTTACCATGCATCACATTGACTCATGCAATCAGCCGTTTGAAATCTTAACCAAGACTCTCTCTCTCCTACCCCTTTCCAACATTTCCAACATCTACATGACAAATTGACAACCGAGCCTTGGATCACAATTTGCAGGGTGGTGCTAAGCACTCTACATATAAGATATGCAAGCATCCCTTTCACTTTTTGTACACCTAAAAACTACTTCTCTGAAGTACGCAACTTTCCCCTACAATTTGCTCTCTGGTTGTCGATCACCAACAGCACAATGGATTTCTACTGTGCCATACCAGCTGCTATTCTACCGTGTCATCAATTGTACAGGACTTGTTTACTTCTTCACTTTATATATGCTATTCTACTACATGTAATATAGTAAACCTCATTATTCAATATAGATTTCATAGTTCTCTATACTCTTCTTTAACATTATTTTAACTGCTGCTGCTGCTGAAATGAATCAGAACATTTTCAGTCATATCAGCCAAAATTAATAAAAATAAAAACATTGTTAGTATAAAAAAACTTACATGAAGATCAACATATCAAAACCAATTCGTATCGGGATTGTGCTAAGGAACTACATAAAAGTTTTCCAAAATCATAGATAGGAAAGTGCAATCCCTTTCACCGTTTCAAAAATTCATTTGTCAATAAAAACCATAACTTTCGCCATTTCAACCAATGTAAAAACTTATCATATATCCAAGGAATGATAACAAAAGCGCAAGCATAAAGAGCAGGTAAATTCAAAATTTCGGCATACAATCTTCTTCAAAAGTAGTTAGGATTACACAGTTGGTTAATTCCATAAAAATTTGTTCGAGTTAAGATTTTCTGCCACACGTTGAAGTTTTATTGCCTTCCACTCCATTGTATTTTAATCCTTTTCTAACACGCGCCTATTTAGATTGTCCTATTCTCTACGGTTTTCAAGCACATATTACAATTAAAGGAAAAGAGAAATCCTAGACAAGAAACGAAGAACGGGCAAGAGATCTTCAAATTAAGGATTGAAACGGCATACCGGTTCTACCGCCGGCGCCGGTTACCAGTACAGTGCTCCGGACAAGGTCCGCCATGGCCGTCGCAGAGAACGCCCCGCAATTCTTATGCACTTTCCGAGGAAGACGCCGATTCCGCAGGGAACAGGATGTAGCGGATCTCTCTAGATGGTCACGAAGATCTGTAGGATAGGATTTTATAGAAGAGGAAAGCGAGACACGTGTCAGTACAGCAATCGTCATAATCCCATGGGCCGGCACGGCGCTGGTGGCTGGTGGGTGCAGTGGCTACTTGGCTTTGGAGCTCGACAGGAGAGTAACTCGTCGACCGCTGGTCACCGGCAATGGTTGCTTTTGCTTTCCGGCGGCAATGCAAGCGATTGGGAGAGCAGAGAACGAGTGGTCTCACATGTCCTCTTCGATGGCCAGATGGCCTTATCCGGTAGCAGGTTCTCGCAGCAATTCTTCTCTAGTCGCACGTAGCTTGTTGATACTGAAGACGACCTACGCGGCCCAGTACAGATGTACATTGCACTAAAGGCCCAGTGTCTAGCATAGGCCGGGCCCATTTAAATAAAAAAATAGAAAGCTAATATTTTGCTTTTGAAAAATTACTTAAATGTTCTACTTATTGAAAATAAATAAATAAATCAGTATATATATTTAATTTTAAGTCTGACATGTCTGCAAATAATTTACTTGATCGAGATAGATTTTGATGCATTATATTTTTTGGAAACTTTTAAAATAAATTCATGAGCCTCACTAAAATCAATCACTTTATGCATATTTAAAAATTTTCATATTTTAACTGAATAAACAAGTGGTCACCAATTTTTGTAGGCTTATTATAGTCAAACTAAGCAACTCAACCTGACAAATTCAATGACCAATCAAACTAAGCAACTCAACATAACAAATCCAATGACCAACTTTTGAATAAATGTTTTATAATCGAAGGAATGCAATAGGTTGGACAATGGGTTGTAATAATTTTTTGGTCAAATTTGTCAAAATATCACTCCCCTTTCTTCACATGAGGGGAGACCTAGACTTGAGACTGGAGAGTGCTTAAATTTTTGTAGAAATCTAAAGCTTTATCCAACATCCAAAGCTGATGATCACTACCAACAAGTTTCGTTGCTCAACTTCCATTGATGACTACTATTGCATGAAAGTCTCTATCCGAACATCACCGCACATTTATTGTAGCTCATTCTACATCAAACAACTATTGTTGTCTGACTAACATAAGATGGTTGTTACCATCATCCACAAACTAAGCTCCTGCAATATCAAATACAAGTATAGGAAATTAGGCAAGAACTTCCAATTTTGTAATATCGTCTTCCTCAATTATAGGAAAAGTAAAGTTCTATAACTTTAAGTATATACTTGATTATATATACTTGGGCGTGTCTTTTAATTTTAAGTTAATAATTATATATAAGACTATATTTCCTAACGAGGAATGTTGCGTCAGATGTCACTATGGGGTTAATTGATCACAAGCATTTAAGATATTTGAGTATTGTAAATATAGGTGTCAATTCGGGTCAACATATCAGGTTTGGGTAGAATCCAACTTGACCAGATAGTAAACGGGTCGACATTAACCCGACTCAATTTTGTAAATAGGTCAGGATTATCAACCCGACCTGTGATGGTTACCAGGCTGACCCGACTCAACTCACAAGGGCTAGAATAAATCATGCACTCGCGGCACAACATGCCCGCCAACTGGCCCTCTGAGTCTGGAATCTCAATCATGCTATAGGAGGCATCTGCGGCTCTACGCTATAGGACGGCGGCAGCACCGACGTGATGCGATAGGAGACAAGACGAAGTCACGGGTCACCCGTCGCCGGGTCATGCCATGGGAGACATGACGCGACGACGCTAAGTCGCTGACAAGACACAGAGACAAGTCATGTGGATGTTACAAAAGGGTCAACCTAAACTAGACCCAATTTTACAAATGTATTGGAATTACAAACCCGAACGCGACCTGTATGACAAATGGATAGACCCGACCCCAAAATTTTCAGGATCGGTTTTTGAGTCGTATCATTCTCTAGTCGCACGTAGATTGTTGATACTGAAGACGACCTGCGCGGCCCAGTACAGATGTACATTGCACTAAAGGCCCAGTGTCTAGCATAGGCCGGGCCCATTTAAATAAAAAAATAGAAAGCTAATATTTCGCTTTTGAAAAATTACTTAAATGTTCAACTTATTGAAAATAAATAAATAAATCAGTATATATATTTAATTTTAAGTCTGACATGTCTGCAAATAATTTACTTGATCGAGATAGATTTTGATGCATTATATTTTTTGGAAACTTTTAAAATAAATTCATGAGCATCACTAAAATCAATCACTTTATGCATATTTAAAAATTTTCGTATTTTAACTGAATAAACAATTATTATAGCCAAACTAAGCAACTCAACCTGACAAATTCAATGACCAATCAAACTAAGCAACTCAACATAACAAATCCAATGACCAACTTTTGAATAAATGTTCTATAATCGAAGGAATGTAATAGGTTGGCCAAGGGGTTGTAATAATTTTTTGGTCAAATTTGTCAAAATATCACTCCCCTTTCTTCGAACTTTTATTTGGTCCGTTGAACGTACGCAACTCTACGTTCGGCCGCTAGTAGAATCGAGCCACGCGTTTTCATTATTTACCGCGCGCCCCGACAACCCGACCCGGAACGGACCCAAAATTGCTCGGTATTGCTAGGTATTGGTCGATTCTGCTCGGCAATAACCAATACCGAGCAAATACCTAGCAATACCGAGCAAATACCTAGTTGTACCGAGTTGTACCGAGTTTTTTCTAGCAATACCGAGCAAATACTGAGTTGTACCGAGTTGTAAAAAAACTCGGTACAACTCGGTATTTGCATGGTATTGGTCTTCACAGAGCGGTATTTCTCATTTTTGCAAAGCAATACCTAGCAAATACCGAGCAATACTGAGAAAATCGCGAAGATAGCATTCCCGGGTTTCGCTCCGGGTCAAGTCGTCGGGTCGCGCGATAAAGAGTAAGAGCACGTGGCAACATAAGATGGTTGTTACCATCATCCACAAACTAAGCTCCTACAATATCAAATACAAGTATAGGAAATTAGGCAAGAACGCCCAATTTTGTAATATCATCTTCTTCAATTATAGGAAGAGTAAAGTTCTATAACTTTAAGTATAAACACTTGATTATATATACTTGGCCGTGTCTTTTAATTTTAAGTTAATAATTATATAAGGCTATATTTCCTAATGAGGAATGTTGCGTTAGATGCCACTATGGGGTTAATTGATCACAAGCAATTAAGATATTTGAGTATTGTAAATATATGTGTCAATTCGGGTCAACAGGACAGGTTTGGGTAGAATCCAACTTATTCCGGTCGTAAACAGTTTGACATTAACCCGATTCGATTTTGCAAACAGGTTAGGATTGTCAACCCGACCTGTGATGGTTACCAGGCTGACCCAACTTGACTTGCATGGGCTAGAATAAATCATGCACTCGCGGCACAACATGCCCGCCAACTTGCCATCTAAGTCTGGACTCTCAATCATGCTATAGGAGGCATCTGCGGCTCTACGCTATAGGACGGCGGCAGCACCGACGTGATGCGATAGGAGACAAGACGCGGTCACGGGTCACCCTTCACCGGGTCATGCCATGGGAGACATGACGCGACGACGCTAAGTCGCTGACAAGACACAAAGACAAGTCATGTGGATGTTACAAAAGGGTCAACCTAAACTCGACCCGGTTTACAAATGTGTTGGAATTGCAAACCCGAACGCGACTTGTATGACAAATGGATAAACCCGACCCCAAAATTTTTAGGATCGGTTTTTGAGTCGTATCAGATTTTGACACCCCTAATTATAAATATAATGTAAATTGAATAGTGTATATTTTAGTTAGGTTGTTTGATTGATATTAAAATAACCTCATGAAAGTCTTGTTATTTTTAATAGTCGGTTTGTTGAAGAACTCTCACTTGATTTCAATTTAGGGCACAGCAGTGATAGCAGCTATGCATGACATGGATAATAGGAAAGGCTTGGATGGAGTCAACGGAGGTCGCTGATACCTACTCGGGATTGTTGGCTTGGAAAGAGCAAGGTTTTGCAAGTGAGGTTTTACTAGCTATTCCACAAATCCAATTCGACAAGTAAGGAATTAGAATTCATCCAATTTGGCTGATTTTTAAATTCCTCAAGCATAAATAATATGCGTTTTTCCCCAACATAATCTCAGCATTCCTTTTTACAAGAAGTTATATTAAGATGCCATCATATTGTAACACAAATGATCCATGTGAGACATGAATTCAAATTCCACCCTAGTCATTATATCCAAACATTTCATGGTACTTAAACACCTTTGAGGGACCGTTTGGGACTGTTACAATTTTTATAAAGATGACTGTAAAGTTGCTGAAGAGAAAACATCATTTTTAAAAACTTGTAGTAAAAACTAAAAAACATATTCCTAGTACAAAATTTATTGAGAACGATAAAAAATCAGTGGCCAAACAAAAAATGTGATTACAACCCAAAAAGTAAAACTGTACAAGAAAGTTATCCGAAATGAAGCCCGACATAACTGGTCGCAAACATGCATTGCTTATTGAATGCATGTGATATTCACTTAATTAAAAAACTCCAACTCCGACCATTGTCGCTCACCGACTACGATCCATTCTACCTTTGTCGCATGCAGACTATGGTTCCTCCGACCACCATCGTCTGTTGAATAAAGTTTCTCTAATCACCATCGCCCGCTAACCACGGTATTTTCGACAACCGTCGCTTGCCGACCACATTCCCACCGACCATCATCGCCCTCCGACCACGGTCCCACTGACCACTATCGCCCGCCCACCATGATCCCTCCAACCATTATTATTCGTCGACTACAATCCCTCCAACTATTATTATTCTGCCCACTACAGTCCCACTGACCACCGTCGCCCACCGACTACGGTTCCTCTAACCACCGTCACCCTCCGACTACAGTCCATCCAACCATCGTTGCCCTTCGACAATGGTTCCTTCGACCATCGTCTCCTGCCGACTACGGTCCCTTCGACCTTCGTCACTTTCCGACTACAATCCTTTCAACCTCCGTTGCCCGTCGATTACGATTCCTCTAACCACCGTTGCCTGACTAATGTTCTTTCGTCCTCTGTTGCCCGCCGGCTACTGTCCCTCTGATTACTGTCGTCCAACTAAGGTTCTATCGATTGAATGAAAAGACAAACACTATCTTAAGAACAATTCTCATAGCATTAGATTCTTTAAACTCCCATCATATAATGTGCTATGTACAATGTATATTTGATACATCGAGATAAGGCCTTCCCCCAAGGAAGTGCCTCATTTGTAATTAACAATAAACAATATAATCATTTTAACTGGACCAAACCCCGTGGTTTTTCCCCTTTTCATGGGTTCACGTAAAAATTCTTGTGTTTCTTATGACTCTTTCGTCACTCTCTCTCTTATCTGTCCATGTGTTGAATCTTAGTTTAAAGCTAACTCATTAAGCTCTTTATCTCTCTACCGCTACGAATATTCTTGAACGCAACAACCATAAAAAATAAGTTTTGACAAAATTCATAAATGTTTTTTTTAGCAACTGTGCTCATTTTAAAACAAATAATTCAGCTCTATTTATCGCATTTTAAAACTCTATTGTATAACGATGATCAGTATGAAAAGTTGCAAGATTTTTCCTGTCTGGTATCTACCAATTTATCCACTCTTCCCGAATCCCAGACCAAAAACAAACCAAAACAAAGTTTAAAGAAAAAAAAAAAAAAAAAAACCAGTACATGATTCTATGTATTTTCAGCAAAACAAAACGCCAATCTTCTTCGAAATTAGTAGCCACGTTGCAGCGATATGTTCCACCTTGGATCACACGCTACAATATTTGCTGCTAGCTGGAACTTTCCTCTTGCTTTTCCTTGCTCCTTTCCTTCACCCATCAACCAAAGATCAAATGTAATAAAGTATATATCGACAGTACAGAAAGCTTAAACTAAGTCATCCTGGCAAATTATGTGCTTCGTGTTCATAATCTGCTTCGAGTTTTGCCAAAGTAAAATACAAAGATAGTCACGTGTTGAGACTTTGATGTTCCCAATTGGCCTGTCGAGGGCAGAAATATATGGTTTCTCGCTCTTAGAATATTTAAGTAACGGTTCATTCCCTTTGTGCTCTTAGAATATTTAAGAAACGTTCAATACTGTCCTAGCAAAAGGATTAATGACCAACAGGAGCTAGGCTGATAAAAAAGATAGAATTATTTTGTGCGGAATCCAAATATCATTCGGAGACCAATCAGAATGTGCAACATCACCTCTTCATTGTGTACTGCGGCTCAGTACCGCTGATGTGGCTGCACCTGATTCACCTCCAGACATAAAGCTACGTCCGACCTCCGCACATAATAAATTCCCGATAAAAAGTGCTTTGATTCTAATCCAAACAGATTATATGTTTTAGTGATATTAATGAAAGAAAACCTTAGTTGCCAACCAAAATATAGGATCATTTGTCAATCACTTGTTGATTATATATGGATTTTCAGTTAGGCTTTGTTTGGGATGGTTTTCTTACTACTTCTTAAAGCAGCTGTTTTTTAAATAAAAAATTTTGTACTAAAAAGCTACTTTAAGATGCAGTAATAAAGTCATCCCAAACAAAGTCTAAAATACATGCAATTATTTTGATATGTGCCCAAGGGCTCATTTGATTGCTTCTATCATCAAATTCTTCGTATAAAATATGATACAGTCATTTGGCCTATCACTTTCTCGTAAGTGTTAGATATTTTATAGTGTTAAAGAAGGCTAATGATACACATAGAATAATAGAACTTTCCCAAAATTATTTTTCATTCTAAATAAAAATAAACCATAATTTTTTTTTTCTTTTGCATGCATATATATATATATCTATCAAGGCATATAAATTATTTATAAGAATGCATTCATCATTGCCTATGAATAATAGAAATAATTTGATGACAGCTTACATGTATAGAGGTGGGCTGCTAATATGAAGAGGTTTAATGACGAGACACCTGATAGCAAATTTTCTACGAAGAGGAACAAATTTGGGTCTGAAGATTCCATGAGGGTGGACCGTCGGTTTCTGTTCATACATCTCTCTTACTTCCACCAATTTTGTTTTGGAATAGTATGTTCACAAGATATCACCTTAGCATCTTCCCAATCTACCATGAACCAATGCTTCAATTATATGATAATATTTTGTATTAAGTCTTAAAATGTTATCTGATTATTCATATGTGACCAATTTATTCCAACAATATTATATTTTTTCAATCTATTGACATCAAATGGTCTGCTACAGAAAACATTGGGACCAATTTTGCATCACTTACAATTTCTATCAGTGTTTATTTGAGGGATTATTTTGAATCAAATCTATACAAACGAGTGACTAAATTGGACAAATATGATACTCATTGACTGAATTGGCCACACACAGAATCTCCAGACTATTTCGAAGTTTATTTAATGAATTTCTTCATTCATTTCATCATTATTAGCCTTCTCAAAGTTAGGGGCGGATCCAACTTCTTTTCTTAGGATGGACAATTTTTTTTTTTGGTGGGAGATGGACAAAGACGGTTATGATTGATAAAATTATGGCAAAAAAAATTTTTGAGAGGGGGTAAAATACCCAAAATATTCCAAACGCTCCCCTTTTAATATAAAATATATTTTTTTGAGGGTGGGCATTTCAATACATGGGGGATTCGCCCATGCTCAAACCTAAAATTGAAACAAAAAACCCTAATCTAGTGTGCCTGATTTTAAGACAAATATAGGCTTTGTTTGGGACGGCTTTCTTCCCGCTTCTTAATGCAACTTTTTAATATAAAATTTAAAATATTTGTATTAAAAAACCGATTTAAAAAAAATAAATAGTAGTCCCAAACAAAATCATAATCAAGTTATAACCTCTGCTTTTCATTTGTAGCTTTACTGTTATTTTAATGTGCCTCCACAAATAGACGAGTAAGACAACTTCGCTTTCTTGACAAGAGTTGGCTTCGCCATTAAAAAAAATAAGATGAATTGGATCAAAAAGCCGGTGGGAGATTTCTATATCAGTGGGAATATCTTGTGCTTTGCTCACATCATTAGGCTCGGGATAAGAGACTAAGAGCAGTCTGTATCTTCTTTAATTATATCTTTGACTATGCTGGTCTATCAATGCACAAAGCTCCAGTAAGTGATATATATGCTGGAATCTTTTTGGGATTAATGGATATATAAAAGGAGCAAAGTAGAGATATTAGCATCTCTTTAAATGTCTGTTGCACATGGCAGACAAGCCATGCCTTCTCTGAATATCTGAAGCTAGCTCTTCATTAGCATAATTATAGATGAAAGATTATCTGATCAAAACTGTTTTTCTTTACTGGATTCAAAATTTGTTCTTACTAATAGATTCTTGAAGAGTTTGAGCTAGATAAGTGAAAAAAAAAAACTACTAAGTATGAAAAAGTTAGTAGAAAGCTCTAATATCTTTATAAGTCAATCCCACAATATGTAGGCAAAATAATTATGCTAATTTTTTTCTACAGAGTTTATTCAATAAAAACCAGCGTTACAATTCTTTCACCACAGAAGAAACGGTACGTTTGTCCCCACCACTAACGTGCACCCACGGTATGGCATCCACCTAGCCATCGGCTTTGACGTCCGAGCAACTGTCCTTGTACCCGATTGCGACTCCAGAGACTCGGCAACGAGCCACCCGAATCCAAACTTTAGACTCACGTGTCGCGATGACCTGCTTGACACGTCACTATCGGCATAACCCATCACCCTGACTGTTGACAACACTTGACACGAGCTCCACAGATAACATGCAGGTGCTGATAGAGAAAGGTAAGCGAGATCCGAGCTGATGGCCACGGCTCTTCTGCTACGTGGTAACCACGTCGGATGGTTGTGATGCGGGGTCAAAAAGATGAGTGTGTTGGCAATGTTTCCAACCACAAGCTGCATGGCCACGCTTGGACGTCGACGTAGGCAGTTGGTGTTGATAGGAACAAGGAATAGTTAGCATTTTAGAACCTGATAGGGGCCTTACTAGGAGGTAACAATGGAGGTGAGGTGACGGAGCGATCGCTGAGGAGGGAACCACACCGTGTCTCAAGGACTTCCTTATGGCTTTAGGAAAAGAGAGAATAAGTGTTCTTTGCTAGTTTGTTATTAGTCAATATGAGGTTGCTATATGTGGCCTTGTGAGTGGCTATTGGTTTGTTTAGGGTTTAGGGTAAGGTATAAATGTAGTACGATTGAGATGTAAGGATATAAAAAGCATGAATTACAAATACACTTTTAACTTCTAATCATATTGTGTTGTTGTAATTGTTATGTGTTAGAATATTTGTGGTGGTAAAAAAGATATAAAGTTTATTGTCTTGCTTTGTATAAAGTTTCATTGTTAGCACAGAGAAGAGAGTTGCAAGAGATCGAGTAGTATTTTAATATGGAAAGCTTGAAAAATAAAAAAAATCATAGGACATATATCAGCTGAAATGATTTTACTAGTGCTGGTTATTTATTACAAAGAATATTGCATGCCCAATTTTTGGGTGGAGGGAAGTGGGGAGAAGCTCAAAGAACTCACACAAGACAAGTCTCGGGCGCCCGGCTTAGAGAGCTCTTAGAGAGAAAAAGAATGTAAGATCCCTCCAAGGTTTCCCTAGGTTCCCTATGTATATCCCCAAGCATCTAATAGATGGTGGGGATCATATCTAGGGTTGATTAGGAGGGAAAAATAAAGATTTGGTCGTGGTTTGCATCAATTAGGGCAATAAATGGGCTTAAATAGGTTAAGTTGTCCTAATTAGAGTTGGGTTGACTAAGTCAAAGCTTGACTTGGTCAACTTGGTCAATTAGGTCAATGGTGATGAGGGATTAAGCCAAATATAGCTTTGAATTGTATTAAAATCAATTTATGTTCAAATAGGCTAAGTGGGTCAACTTGGGTTGACATGGTCAGCCAGATTGACCAAGAGCCTGGGTCAGGGCTCAGCAAATTTGATTTGACCCACTGAACACAAAACAGGTGGTCATGGGGTCTGGCTTGGTCAATTTGACCAGGTTAACCCCTTGACCCAAGGGTTTAGCCAAAAATAAGGTTAACATTAGATATAAATGAGTACGATTGAAATGTAATGATATAAAAAGTATGAATTGCTAATACACTTTTAGCTTCTAATCATATTGTTTATCTTCTTAATTTTTTAAAGTTGTTGTAATTATTATGTGCTAGAATATTCGTGGTGGTAAAAGATATAAAGTTTATCGTATTAACTTTGTATAAAGTTTCATTGCTAACATAGAGAAGGGAGTTTCAAGAGACACTAGCATTTTAATATGGAAAGCTTGGAAAGAAAAAAAATCATAGGGTTTATAACACCTGAAATGATTTTACTAATACTTGTTATTTATTACAAAGAATATTTCATGCCCAATTTTTTGTTATTATGAAATGCATTAATTAATACAATATAATCGGCATAAGTTTTTCAAAATAAATTTTATGGTGGGAGTTGGACAAGCCTTTAATATATGATCATACTCTTTAGAGAAGGGAAGATCAAAGGCCAATAAATCTAGTATAAATCCTAGTACTGACACTGAAATTCAGAGTTGATGTCGTTAATTTAACGACATGCATGCATCGATCATATAAGTGATTGCATACATTTTCATTAGTAATGAATTCAGTGGGCATCGATATAATCATGCAATAACGATTAATTGTAGGTCAATAGACTATAATTGGATGATAGTGATAAGAGAATTATAGTTAAGTGATATTGATTAGGTGATTATAGTTAAGGTGATAATGGTTTGAGGATTATAGTTGAGCTACGAAAGTTAGAGGACTGTAATCAAGTGATAATTATTAGAAGATTGTAGTAAGGAGTCAGTGGTTCTATGATCATAGTTGGATGATATTAGTTAAAGGGTTATAATCAAGCAAAGGGGGTAGAAGGATAGCAGTCAGGCAAAAATCATCAATGGATTGTAGTGGAATAATAAAGGTAAGAGGATTATTGCTGGGTTATTATGGTAAAAAAGATCAATTGTAGATGTGTGATAGAGGTCAAAGAACCATAGTTATGTGATGATGGATGAAGGGTAGTCAGGTGAAGATAATTGGAGGATTATAATCAGGTGATGATGGTTAAAGAATCGTAGTCAGGTAATGATGGTTAGAGGAAAGTATTTGGGCTATATGGTAAGAGGACCATAATCGGGAAATAATAGTTAAATGGTTGTAATCAAATGATGGTTGTTTGAGGAATTTAATCAGATAATGATAGTTAGAGGTTCGTAGTAAGGTGACAATAATTGAGGAACCATATTTGAGATATAGAAACCAGAGAAACATAGTTAGGAAATGATGCATGGTTAATGGATTGTAGTCACGTTATAATTGTCGAAAGACTATAGTCCTGTAATAGTTATAGAAGGAATGTGGTCGAGTAATGATGAATAGAATGACCTTGGTTAGAAGATATATGTCAAATGAATTAGTTGAGTAATGGTGGTTAAGTTATCACAATCAGGTGATGATTATCGGAGGACTATCATCAAGCAAAATTAGTTAAAAGATCATAGTCAAGCAATAGTAGTTAGAGAATTGTAGTCTAATGACACTAGTTAGAGGACTAGAGATAGATAATAAAGGTTAGAGGACTGTAATTGAGCGATGTTGTTTAGAGGATCATAGTCAAATGATGGTAGTCGGGTAAAGGTGATAAGAGGATCATAATTAGGTGATAGAGGCTAGAGAGCTATACTTGGATGATGATGTTTGGAAGACTATGTGATGGTGGTTAGAAAGCTATGGTTAGGTAATTGAATATCGTGGTCCAATGATAATGTTTGCAATACTGTGATTAGACAATGGTTGTTAAATGATCATAGTCGAGTGAAATTGGTTAAAGGATCATAATCAAGCAATGTTGGATGGAGGATTAAAGTTGGGTATTATTAATTGGAGGATGTAATATGACGATGGTGATTGAAGGATGATAGTCAAATGATGGTGGTCAGATGATAGTAATTGGACGACAAGGATTAGTGGACCATAATCAACCAATAGTAGTTGGAGGGTGATATTGGTCATAAGATTATAATAGGGTGAGGGTGGTTAGACGATGTTGGTCAAAGGATTGTTGAAAGGCAATAGAGATCAGAAGATTAAAGATGGGAGATGATGTTTAAATAATAATAATGGGGCGATGAAGGTTAGAGGATTATAATCATGCGTTGGAAGTCAAAGGACTATAGTCAGGGTATAATTGTTGGAGGATTATATTCATATAATGGCGGTCCGAGAAACATAGTTGAGTAATTGTGTGTGAAGAGCATTAGCTGGATGATGGTGATTAGATGACCATAGTTGGCCAACAATTATTAGACGACCATAGTTAAGATACCATGGTCAAAGAATCATAGATTGGCGATAGTGGTCGAAGGATTATCGTCACGTAATGATGATTAGAGGACTGTAAAGGAGTGGCAGTGATATTCTAATGATAGTTAGATGGCGGTTCAATGATAGCATTTGGGATGTGTTACGATGTTGGTGATTGAGTAGTATTTTCATGGTGGTGGTCGAGCAATCGTATGATGATGACAATTGGGTGGTGGTCCAATGATGGTGGTTATGTGGTGGTCTAATAATAATAGTTTTATGATGATGGTCATATGGTGGCCTAAGAGTGGTGAGTGGAGTTGTAGAATTCTTAGAGCCTAAGAACTCTCTTAAATCTTAAACTAATGTCCAAATTTATGTCTTCTGGTCTCGTGTGGAGTGTAGGGGCCTATTTTTAAAATTTTAAGAGTGGCATGCTCATAAAAGTAACAAAAAATTCATAACCATCCATCATATGACTATATATTCTCTTAATTATAGAACATTCTTTCAAAATGTAAGTGTAGTAATGTTATCAAAATTTAGTGTTCTTGAACTTTTAGGTTTGTATCATCAAGACACTTGATCTGACTGTAGATATGCAACTTTTAGAGGTTATTTGGTGAAATAAGAGTTTCGACGATCCTGAATTTAATTCTTAAAGTTTTTAATTCAAACATGCATCGATATTCATGCTCGATCATGCTAATTTTTGAAGATGTATTAGTTAAGAGAGATAATCATAGGAGAAACATTATTGGACAATGGTGGTTGTGAGGATCATAATCATGTGATAAAGGTCAAAGTTTTATAGCCGAGTGATAATGGTCTATAGATTATAATTGAGCGACAATGATTAGATGAATGTATTGAGGTGATATTAGTCATCAGGGGTCAAAGGACCATAGTCATGAAAACTGAGCATTATAGTTGTGAAACATTGGTCCGAGGATTATAGTCGGATAATGGTGATCAGAAGATTACAGTCAAGTGACGATGATTTAAGGATTATAGTTATGTGACAGTCATTGAATGGTCATAGTTGAATAGTCATCGAGGCCTCTAGTTAGTCAACGGAGCTCAACAGATTATAGTTGGGCAATGGAGTTCGTAGGAACAAAGTCAGATGATTATGGTTGGAGTACCATGGTCTGGTGACAACACTAGGAAGATAATGCACAGGTGATCGGCCTGGATGATCTAAAATCGTCCTGGACGATCCTGAGAGGAAAAATCCAAATCAGAGAGGAACAGTAAGGGAACGAGGTCTCACAATTATTATCGAGCAATGGGGGTCAGAGGTCATAGTTGGCTATGTTGGCAAAAAAAATATAGTTTAGCGATATTGATCAGAGGATTATAATTAGGTGACAGTGGTTGGAAAACTTTTTTTATATGATGGGAGCATTAATGTGGTTGGCATAAGATTAACTTAATCCAAATTTAGATTAATCCAAAAATAAAACTTCAATTTTTGCATATAACCAAAATCCCAATTAAATTTGCTTAACATGAAGTTGGCTATATATTATGTAAAATCATCGAATAGCTACATTTGATGGACTTAAGAGATATAAATGTAAATACTTAAGAGGTAATTCCTGGTATACCATAAGGAGATAAAAAAAGGGAAGTTCGTTGCAATGAAAAAAAAAACAAACAAACAGAATAATTAAAAAAAAAAAATTATTACATATGTATACCATTTTATCAAAAGATGAGATTGAAAACATTATGAAGAAGCCTCCATTAACAAACACCACCTATTTGCAACACATCAAGAGCATGGTTTGTGCATGTAGTAGCATGATAAATCAAAAGACATCCCTAGTTCATACACATCAATAAGTTCACACAAGTTTGTAAGTAGGAATCTCAATTTTTATTCAATAATATCCAATTTTTTATGTTCATCTCGATGTTATATTCATAAAAAATAATTATTATAACAAAGCAGAGAAAACAAAGTTATAATTAGGGGTGTCAATTCGGGTCAACGGATCGGGTTCGGGTCAAACCCGGAACTGACCCAGCGCTGTTCGGGTCAACCCGAACCGGACCCATTTTTAAAAACGAGTTAGATTTTCAGACCCGATTCGGGTCAGGGTCAACCCAACCCAACACGAATGACCCAAAGTTGACATAAAATTGCTAGTTTTCGGGTCAAAAATTTGGTCAATCTTCGATTTTCGGGTCAAAATGGGTCAATCTCGGATTTCTGAGTCAAATAGGAGTTTTCATCTCAATTTCGGGTCATTTTTGGGTTCCTAGGTCAACCCAAATCCGACAAGATTTTTAAAATAGGTTGATTTGTTGAACCCGAACCCGACCCATTTCGGGTCCGGGTTGACCCTAACCCGGATTTTTTCGGGGTGTGTTCGGGTCGTGTCAAAAATTGACACCCCTAGTTATAACTAAAGAACTATCCAATTGTAACGCACCAAGATCTAATTTATAAAGAATTTCAAGCAATCCATCAACAATTTACCAGAGCTATCTATAACTTCAATCAAACAGTCTAGCAAAAAATCTATAATATTTAAAACATCAATGTACAAGTCGATTCATTCCTCAAAAGATCATATACAATACTCAGGAGCTACACTAGAAACACATGAACTGAAATCTATCATGTCCTGAGTACAAAAGAATCACTATAACCAAAAAGGACAAAGACCTGAAGATTCCTGATCAACCTCAATCTCCTGCTCCCTTGCCCTGACCTGAAAATATTAACCATATATAATGAGCTTCAAAAAGCCCAGCAGGTCACCTAATACCTACAACTGAAATCAAAGCACGGTACTGGAAACAATATGCATGTCAGTCAATCAAATCCATAACAGTCTATGTTACATGATCAATGAATCTATGCAGATACGGAAATCAAATCAGTAGTCAATGCAGCGGTAGAAGAATCAATAAACAGTAGGAAATCAGTCGATCAGTCAAATCAATCGTATCAAATCGAATCAATCAAAACAATACTATCTGGTCAATTAAATCGATCGGTACGAAATCATAAAATCAACACAATAAAGCCCAGTCTATACTAGCAAT
>NW_021318693.1:4869472-4889938 GCF_001605985.2 Dendrobium catenatum
GATATCTCAGGACGATAATTAATTTCTTGGACGATTTGCTCTCTGACTTGTGCCATGCTCTGATCGTCCCAAGACGATCCAAAATTGGCCTGGACGATCCACTCCAGAAAATCAGCTGTATTCACTGCACTGATCGTCCTGGACGATCTCAATATCATCCCGGACGATCCTGAGAGGAAAATCAGATCCATAAAGGAAAAATTAAAGGAATGAGCTCTCACACCAATCCTATGAGAGGTAAGAGCACTGTGTTTCTAATTTTTAAGGAGAAGAAACTAACAATCCAAATATCCAATGCTTGATGGTTTTGTCACGGGAGCCACC
This sequence comes from Dendrobium catenatum, assembly GCF_001605985.2. Taxonomy (NCBI): domain Eukaryota; kingdom Viridiplantae; phylum Streptophyta; class Magnoliopsida; order Asparagales; family Orchidaceae; genus Dendrobium; species Dendrobium catenatum. The sequence goes on from NW_021318693.1 coordinate 4,869,797, forward strand.
AAGCCAAATGTGATTGGCCATCGGAGTCGGAAGAGGAGGAAGATTGGTAAGAGAAGCAGGAGGAAGATGAGAGCTTGATTGAAGAGTTGTCGCAGGCAGGCAAGCACAGGCGGAACACCGTTTGAGACTCGGAGCCACAATTGGTCGTCAGGCAACAAGATGAGCTTTCATGTTCAAACGAACGGGAGGGATACGGCTTGCACGGGCGGAAAGAGGGGAGAAAATTGGACAGATTATGACAAAATAGTTTTCTTTAGGGACAAGATCTCAAAATAAACTCCTTATAAGTTTTCTTAAGGGACTATAATTAGATGATGTTATGATGGTGGTGATCGAGCTATATTTTATACCCTATTGGTAAAGGAAAAAAAACTTGAACTTTATTTACATAAAAGTAAACAAAAAAAAAAAAAGATAAAAACTCTTAATAAAAATTTAGGTAGAAATATAAATCAAAAGATCTATGAAAACAAATATTTAAAAAAAAATTAAAAACAAATTTTATATTAGGGAGACAAATTTATCTGAATATAATTTATAATATAAAATAATTATTGATGTGCCATAGAAAAATCCAATAAATTAGAATTATAAATTTTAAGAATTAAATTATGAACCATCTGAATAGATGAAATTTTAATAAACTTATAATCAAAATAAATATTTAGATGAAATAGACCCAACAACCCCAATGATGCCTTGATCCGAGTCCAAATCGTCCTATTTGACAAATCAAATATTTTTCAAAATCTATGTACAATTATTTTATTTATTTCAACTTAAATATTTTAACCGTTCAATTATAAATCTTTTACATAAATTTAAAACATCAGCGCCTGGGCAGTTTCCTTTCATTTTCGACTTTTAACGACCCCCCCAAACCTCCGCTGGAAAAAATCTCTGAACATCCTGTAAATAATTTGCAAAATTGAGTATTTTGTCCCAAAAATTTGCATTTAGATGAATACAAATTGATGTAAGAACTACAAAGCTTCCACCCCTCCGAATTTAAATTTATCTGAGAATATCCTTACGGAATTTTTTTCCACTTACCAGTACCACTAAAGTAAACAAGTAGTTCTCATCGGGAAATGCTGCGAGTACTGCTGATCAGAAGCCATGGCCTCTTCCCAGCTTGCCAACACTCCTCATAACTCCCTCTTCTCTTTATAAATATCCTTTGCGCTGCTTACCCCCTCTCACTCTCTCTCTCTCTCTCTCTCTCAACAGGATGGAGCTCAGCGTAAACGAGAAGCTGAAGCTGGCGAAGAAGGGAAACAGAAAAGCTTCTGCGGCCGGCAAAGTGCAAACAAGGGAGAGGAGGCCGAGCGCGGCAGCAGGGCGGTCATTCGCGCGGCGGTGTGCGAGCTTAGTGAAAGAGCAGAGGGCGAGATTCTATATCATGCGGCGCTGCGTTGTGATGCTTATTTGCTGGCGAGACTTAGCTTAATCACCGGCCGGCCGTCTACCTCTTTCTCTCTCTCCAGATTTGTTTCTTCTTTAAGCCAGATCGTCTTCTCCGCTTGTACAGATGGGAGCGAACAGAGCAAGGAGAAGATGAAGAAATTAGCCATCTTGCTTAAAAATTTTCTTTTTTTCTCTTTAGCTGGCTATGTATAATAAAAAGCTGTGAGCTTTAGGTAGTAGCTTGTACTTTGTTGTTGTTGGATCTAGGATCTAATGTTGGGGCATGCAGTGCATGACTGAAACTCTGGAATCTGTACTTGGATTTGAGTAAGGGAAAGGAGATTAATTTTAATAAAAATTTGTTTTTGTGTATTTTAACTTGGTTTTCTATATTGAAGAATGGTTTCTTCCAGCTTTTTGTTGAGCAGTGGCTTTGTTAGGTGAAGTTAACTAATTGGAAGAAAACGTTGGGAAATTGGGAAGTACCAAACAGAGAGTGGGGTATGAGGGTAGGGAAAAAAGGGAGCAGAGCCGGGCCATTGCTTCTTCCTTCCGTTCCTGGTTACGTCTTTTCCTGCTTGCTGTTTTACGACGGTGCTGGCTGGCTTTTTTGGGCTTTTTAGCCATTGATCGTAATGAGAGATCAATGTATTTACAGGTGCAGCAGGGTCTGAAGGTTCTGTAATTGTTTGGGAGAGATTGTTTGATCAACTTGATTGATAAGCTAAAATTCCATTTGGTACATTGTTGATTGCTATTGGGGGGCTTAATTCGCTTATAGTTCTTAAGGTTTCGTTTGGGATGGCTTTTTATTATTTCTTAAAACAGTTTCAAGTATAAAAATTAAAATTTTTAACTAGAAAATTGCTTTAAGAAGCAGTAAGAAAACCGTCCCAAATAAAGCCTAAATTTATTAGTCATATAGTGCCTCGAGTTGTCCAACAAATAAGACTCAAACCTGAGTACTCAAACATTGAACTTGGGTTAGAAAATTCAAGAGAGATTTTCTTAGCAAATACTCTTTTCATGGTTCTTGCATGGGAAACTTATCTAGGGTATTTGCCCTCCCTATGGAACAGGCCAGTGGTTCATAACAAATAGTAGCCTGGCTTACTGGCTACAAGAATGGCTATACACAATTTATGTACTTTTCTTATTACCTTATATAACTTGTCTTAGGCCATTGGCTTTTAGCCCAAGCCTATAAATAGGAGATCAATGATTTGGTGTGGACACAATAGGACATGAAATTAATAAGATTATTTTAGATTTTTTGGCCTAAGTTTTATCCTTAACATTTGAGTAAAAATTCTCTCTCTAGGATTATTATAAGCCGATTTTTTTTGTCATTTCTCCCTTAAGAGGTCATTAATGATGTCCTAATTAGATTCCAAATCAATCCAAAAGAATCGTTAACCTATAAGTTACATAAACCTTCGTCATCTCTTTTGCCTCCTTAGGTTCAATCTAAATATATAGTCATCTTAGTGTGAATCTACAAGTAATATTGAATTTAATATAATTGAAAGTCTAGCGAAAATAAAAAATGTCAAAGATTAAGAATTGACTAATGGACAATCCTATGGATCATTCTTTTCAAAGCAACCATAGTAATGATTATGTCACCTACAAACAGCTTCATAACATAAAGGATCATTTTACTTTGATGATTCATAGAATATTTGATCAGTTTCCTCAATCAGCCAGTATCATTCATTCACACCAAGAGCACAACTAAACTAGTCGAATGCTTATTATGATCAGCACTACCAAGTTTCATTTGAGCTACTATAATGTCTCTCACAACTAGTTGCATATATCATACCAAGGAGGTGTCTAACAATGAAAAATTATCTCTTTAAAATCAAATCTAAAATTAATAAATTTAAGTACTTTTGCTTAAAAGCAACTCCTCAACATTGACAACAATAACAATAAGATCAAGCCTTTATCCCACTATATGAGTTTGACTACTTGAATCCTTTATCTCCATTGCATCTTATTAAGAGCTAAATTTTCATTTAAATCTAATAAAAAATTGTTTCTAATATTTTCTAACCAGTTAGTTCTATCTCAACCATTCTTAACATAAGTTGAATATAATTCATTTACCCTCATAACCGGGTCATCGGTAGGCTGACATCTTATGTAACCAAATCACTAAGGAAACTCCCTACAATCTTATCTTCCATTGGTGCCACCCCAACCCTTTCACGTATATACTCATTTTGCATTCTATCACTTAGGTGTAAAGTCACTCATTCACTTGAGCATCCTTATCTTTGGAATACTTATCTTATTTGATTCTATTTTAATGACCAACATTATGTGCCACAAAGCATTTTAGGCCCCACCACCATATCATAAATATTTTCCTTAAGTTTGAGGAGTAATTTTCTATCACACAACACGCCTATTGCATTTCTCCACTTCAACCATACAACTTCAAATATACTAGTAAAATTCTTATCTATTTCTCCATCACTTTGAACAATAGATCCAAGACATCTAAAACGTGCACTCAATTCAATGACTTATTAATCAAATGATGTGATCTCAACACTAGACCTATTACTATTAAAATCACGCTCCACGTATTCAGATTTAGATATAAAAGAATTAAAACATTTAGACTCTAATGTTAATAGTCTTATCAACAATGCAAGAAGAATATCATCAACAAAGAGCATACACTATGTGTAATAATCCTTTTTTTTTAATGAAAAGTTTGAATTTCAGCATTGTCTTATCGAAGAAGAGAGAGTGAAGAGAAAGAATGTTATTCGGGGCTTTTCATTTATCAATTTTGTATATAAATTTATTCTATTTATTGTAAGTAACTCAAATCTCAATTTAATTTTCAATTATTTTGATTATTGCATAAATTTTCAATGATTTTGATTATTGTTTAAATTTTCTTGTATTGAATATAGTTGATTATTTCCTACAACATTTGATTGTGGCATTTGAATGAGCAAGGAAGGCTGGTTGTTAATATTATAAGATGAGTTAGTTGTTAAAACATAATACCCCATATAGGAGGGTGGGCTTACAAGCTTTCCTTTAAAGATGGTGGTGTTATCCATATTGTAGCCTATAACATTTGACTGATATGTCGATGGGGAAAGAGTGACGGCTCTTTATTGATTTAATGAAGCTACCTATAATTATAATTGATTAATTTAATATGATAATTGATATGACTAATGACCAACTAGGAATCAAATGTGATAAAAGATATTGAAAACATCACATTAAAGTTGTATGTCCTACATTGTTAAATCATACATTGATAGCACTGATGATATTGATAGATAATTAATATCATTAACAGTAGTGTATACATTGATAATATATAAATAGATGAAACAAATGAATATATAAAATCAATTCTTTTAGTGATTTATGAATTATTTTTGCACCGTTATTTTGCCAATTTATTAAATTTTATATCAGTTATGGATTTTTATATTCATTGTAATGATTCATTGCTTTTATTATTGATCATTTAGAATTTATTTCATAATATTTCATCATTAATTACATTGACTGCTATTGATTATATTAGGTTGAGCATTTCATATTTATGCTTTAGTCATTGCATTAAAAGCTTTAGTGAATTTTTTTTTTTTGTTGGGCTTTTGAGCTCATTATGTAGATTTTTATCAATTTCATGTCATGAAAGAGGTTAGGACCAATTGGAGTGAGGTTGAAAGAGATCTTCAGGTTTTCTTTCAATTTTGTTTATATTTTCTTTCAATTTTTTTAATTAGGAGTTTATGATAGATTAGTGATTATATTGATCTTCTAGCTATTGTATATTGATTTTGAGAGAAAGAATATTGTGTAATATTTTAATGTACATAATTGATAATTATTTTCATTGGAAATACATTCATTATTATGAAAATTTATAGAAGCTCTGGTTGATTAATTAAGAAGATAAAATAAGCATTCTTATGCATAACCTTTATTCTTAAAAGTAAGAACTAACACACTCCTTCACTCATATAACATCATTTTAGTTTTCAAAATAATTAAAAAAAGTTTAGTAAGCCATGTCATTCTTTGATCTCCTAAGCATGCATTTTCACACCTCTATGGAAATATCATCAAGTTCAACTTCTTTTCCACTCTTCATATTTTTTAAAAACATCTCCAATGTTAATTTTACTAACACGATGATAAAAAAATAAAAATATATATTTACATTAGGGTGCTAAGCTCATTTAAAGTCAGCCACATTTTTATAATCCCCATTGAAAGACTTATCTAAATAATATCATCCACCTATGTTGAATATCATCTTCTAAGAAAAACATTTTTTTATCTTCATCTTTAATGCAGTTCACTTGAATTGAAACATGTATTTACTTCTCAATCTCTTTGTAGCTCCTCAATTAAAAAAAAATAATTTTATTATTAAAATATAATAATTATAATGGTTGACTTTTCCTAGAAATTGTTTAAGTGAGAATGAAAGAACGAGAAATGGTACAAGTCCATAGTTTGACTCAGTGGATTGAGTCATCTATCGAATATCGTTGCACTACTTAAATTCTAAATTCAATAAAAGATCCAAGTATATTTAAAAGTAAAATTGCCATATATCTCCTTATTGATGATAGAGTTAAAGATTAATCACCTTAACTAATCTTTGATGTGCAAGCAATTTTAATACCATATATATATCCTCAAGGAGATTCATTCAATATAATGTAGAAGCCATTCTAGAGGAAAGGCTATAATAAACAAAAATACTAAACAAAATTATATTAGTTTACTTTACAAAGAGAAACATTTCTTATTAGAAGTTATATTTTTTATGTAACTTCAACCTTCACAGAAACTTCAGCTTATCCTTAGTCCTTTCTTGTCTACCTAATGGATTTATTTGACCCATTTACTAGCTAGTGATTAGTGAAGATTCAACATGGGAAGAATCCTTATGTACTCAAAAAATAAGCTGTATTGACAAAGTCATGTATTGACAAATTAAAATGAATAAATAAAATTGAAACTTTAAAAATGAAGAGATTTTTTATGATTTTCAACTAGTTATCAAGCTTAAGATTGGGACATATAAGGTCTTTAAACCTAGCATGCTTCTTTGCCATGAAAGTCATGAAACTTTTTTTTTTTTAATGTTATTTTGAATGTTATTTTAAATTGAATGTCTCATGCCATAATGATATGGTTGTTGCATTCAACAAGTTAGCTAAATAATTTTTTTTATTTCTAGTGACTATTCCTGAATTATATAAGCATTTTTTTCTAGTGATCATCAAAATTCAAGCAGTCAAACTCTCGATTGTCAATTCATTTACTGTGGTGGGTAACAGAAAAATTAGTTAAAGATAACCCTTTGTAGACCACTTAAAAATAACAAAAAACTTTCTAATGAACTTTTTTTTGCATATTAAGTCAAGAAGAGAGCTTTATCATTTGCATCTATAAATCATACATTATACCAACATTCATTTGATAAAATATGACTAGGATGTTTGGGAAAGGAAGAAGCTCATAAGGTTATTAGTTAGGTAAATGATAGGCCAGTACTTTTGGCCTTCTATGACTAATAATTGCATGGATATCACTTGCCACTCATTATTGTAGGTCTACGACATGATCCTTCATCAACCATTGAAACTACTATGCTTCTAACAGTAGCCTCACCATCTTTCTAAAGCTTAGGAATAAACATTGTTAAGCTTATTGATCCTCATTTTTTTTCCAAAGGTCATATATTCAAAATTGTGAATGCTACTCACTTCTATGGGTAGGGACAATTCTATTAATAGAGATAAAAGCTAGTCATGTTTCATAACTCTTTCAGACCATATCATTTATTAAATTAGCATTCCCAACCAAATTATATTTGATAATGGTATTTTGATCAATAAATTTGTACACTAACATAATATCAATTAGTGTTATTCAACAATCAATTATCTTAGAGCTAATGATTTAGCCAAAGCCGCTAATAAAACATTCGTCAAATTGGTGCTAAACAACAATGAAAGAGATTGACATAATAAATTGGTGGATACTTTGTGAGCTTATCAATCCACATATTAAGCACCATCAAATCCACCCCTTCAACCTTAGTCTATCAAGATAAGGGTATGCTATCTAAAAAGGTAGAGCTCTCTTCATTGTGGGTCATCATTTCTCATCAAATCAATAAAGATCATGTCATGCTTAAGTTGGAGGAGCTTGATGGCCTATAAGTGAAATGCCTACAACTATTTTAAGGCTTTAATGATGTAACCCCATGATAGACTGGTTTAGCTAGAGGCTTACAAAGTTAGAGACTTAGCCTTTATTGTGCAAATCAAAACAAATTTCCTAGCATTGATTTTGCTAAATATGAGCATGCCTTTATCCTATTTGGTTTTAGAATTGGTTAAATCAATTGACTATGATGATAAAATTTAAAATTTTAACTCATTAAATTTTTTTTTTTCAAATAAAATAAATTGAACCAATTTGTAATTTGGTTAGTTCAATGTAATTTTAAATAAACAAAAAAAAATCTAATCATATTTTAACTTAACTCGGACCCGACCTGGCGGGTTGCCAGGTTGACCCGACCTCAAATAATTTTTGTTAAAATTTATAATTTAACACATAAAATAATTACTATGCACTTTAATCTTTAAATCACTCATTTATTTACATGATTTTATAATTTAATATTTAATAAAATAAAATTAATTAAATGTTTTATTTTATAAATTTTACAATAGGAAAAATTAAATGAATAATAAAAATTTAAAAAATCAAAAATAAAACCAACAAGTGAATATATTCTTTAATAATTAAATCAAATCAGCCAAATAAATTTAAATCAGCTCAACTTATTTTAATTTTATCCAACAATGTATTGCAAGGCTTAGGACCAATGGAAAACTCATTTTGCACTCCAAAATGCAATAACTCATCACCAACCAAACTCTGTTTTATAACAACAAAAAAGAATGTTCTACAATATACTCTCGTAACATTAAAAAATGGCATTTGTGAATATTGCAGCACCATCACCTCACGAAAAAGCCGCTGAATCTCGTGTTCAGTAGGAGCTCGCGGCGACAACAAACGCTTGTCTCGCGTTTGGTTGGAGATGACCTTAGTGAACGAAATATATACTGACCTATCAACAATTATGTTTGATCTCAAATATCTTATGAGTAGAGATATCTTAGCATCACAAAAAGAACAGGCTGATGAAATTAATGGAACTATTTTACATAAACAAGCTTTGCAGATAAAAATGTATCTTAGTGCTAAATTCGAAGTTTCAGTGAACGATTGTGCTATAGAGAATGATATTTTGGTAATATCTGAACTGTTGAACATATCAAAATCATCGCTTCTTAGTAAACAAAGCCATCGCTCAACAATTGGCAACATAACTGATGACGGCAGATTAAGAGATATAGAGCAAAAAGGGAAGATAAATGGGTGAATACAGTAACAGGAAAGGCACAAGAGCATTTCTATTAGGATCTTGAATGAGGAAGAAGCCCTTCAAGAATTTCTTATTCCTTAACCATACCCTATTACAACCTAAAGCCCCTATTTAAAGACTCAAAATGCTACATCAATGACAATACAAGCCATTAAAGAAAACTAAAGAAAGTACACATGAAAAACTACCTAAATCTTGGACTAATATCCAACAATTTTAAAATAAGATGTTCAAACCAAAAGTAAATCATGGTGTAATAGAATCTCTTCTAATAGCAATTGCAATCAAAAGACTTGATCAGCTAAAAGTGAGAGAGAGAGAGAGAGAGAGAGAGGGAGAGGGGTAAATCATGGTGTTACAGAATCTCTTTTAGTAGCAATGGCAGAGAGAGAAACAGAACATGAAAAGGGGAATAAAGGTATAAAAAAAGGAATTTAGACAGATGTATAAGATGACCAGTCAAACACAGTGTATCCAGTCCCTTGAGCTCCAGTTAGTGTCAAAATCATGAAAAATTATATGTGCGGACACCAGACGTTGTCTGGAGGCAAATCAGAGCACGTCACATCACCCTTTTCTTGTGTACCCGCTGCGTACCAGGTGACGCGGCGCGCTCTGATTCACCTCCGTGCGGTCTGGTGTCCGCACTTAATAATTTCTCCAAAATCATAGGATGAGTTCATAACTTGATGTACAAAAGCTTACTCTTGCTCTTGCAAAAAGGCTATTTCAATGAATCGAACATGAAAATGGCAAAGTCATGAGTTGTAACCAATGTTTAAAATTGCGTAATCGGGTATTGAAGCATTTTTCGATCGTGAGGCGAGGCGTAAGCTTCAAGGCGTAAGCCTCAAAATCAAAAGATTGCGTAAACATAAAATGATAATTTTGTTATATACTAATGAACAAAAAATATAAAACATAAAAAAAGCACAAGTTATGAAGTGAAATCAAAATATCCCAATAATAAGAAAATATGAAATATAATTAAACTCATATTCTATCTTTCCCAAATCACAATATTCTTTTCATTATCATATAATTCCAAAAATAAATAGCAATGAATACAACAATATGTCGTGCAGCCGAGTGTCCAAGAGGGCGCTGCCCGGTCAGGTCGCAGGGTCAAGGGGCAGCGCCCTTGCGGGGATTTCCGGGGGCAGCGCACCCGGAACAAATTTTTATTGTAAGAGTAATTTTGAAGTTCTACTTATTTTTAAAGTTCATAAGTCGTTTGTATGTAAAGATACCTAGCGGTACCGAGCATGTACCTAGCTGTACTGAGCATGTACCTAACGGTACCGAGTATGTACCAAGCGGTACCAAGCATTGTTGTACCGAGTGGTACCGAGCAGTACAGAGCATGTACCGAGCGATACCAAGCGGTACCGAGAAGACAGACCAATTGCGGAATCTTATTAGGTTAGGGCTTTTTAAAAAAATTTTAAGAGGCGGACACCTCTAAAACATGAGGCGAGGTGCGCCTTAGTGAACATGAGGCGTACGCCTAAATGTCAGCTCTCATTGCGTAGGCTTTGAGGCTTAAAAGTTTGAAATAGCACTGAGGCGCGCCTCTTATTGTGTAATTTTAAATCATGGTTGTAACTGAAGAGGGCTGACAATGAATAAATAAAGGTTTCTCCAAGCAATCTCTCAGGGGAACAATTCATCAGTCTTATATCTAGCCATGAGGCTCTCCTGTCTCTTTCTCTTTAATTCTTGCATCCCTTCATTAACACTTTCATTCATCACTTATCCAATTACATTTTTACTAACTCTCTCACTCTTCCTCTACAGCAGCTTTTTGCCGTCTCAACAATCAAGAAATCAAAGGTATTCTGCCCAGAAACAAACTACCCGTCACTACTACTATATTTAGAAAAGCACACCCTCCGCTCATCCACACTAATACATATCTCAATCTAGAACCGTCTACGGAGTTGGGTGGGGCTGTGAGAAGGGAAATGAGAGAGAAAGAGCGAGGAATGTCTATAAAAGGAATGGGGTGGCTAGAGAGGATTAGGGAAGATAAAGTTTGTTGGTCAGTATAACCTTTAGAAGTGGTCTTTGGGAAGTGGTTAATATCTCAATCCATTAGAACCAAAGCCTTCAATAACTTAAAATTTTAATTCAAAAGATGTACTTAAATGAGGGAAATCCATAAAATAAATTAATCAATCTTATAAGAAAATTCCAAGAGATGAAACAAGTTCTAAAGCTTTTGTTAGAACTAGAAACATATATCAATGAAAAAATTACCAGAATTATAAGAAATCAGAAAACAAATACATTATAGAGACGTTTGATCAAAGCTCCATTTTTTTTTAAATAAAAAACTTTGCAACCACTTCTGCACCAAACTATTATCAGAATCCACACTTCCATGATGGAAAAAGATTAACTTGTAGATGCTAATAAATCAAACAAAACTACAAAAATTATAACGTGGCTATCCATAAAGAGCAAGACAAAACAATCAAGTCTTCCCAATTCCATAAGTAACTTACTCACAAAGATCAGCCAGCTTTAAACTATTACAAAGTTTAGAAACGACTTATCTGGAACTCAATAACAATCCTTCATAAATTCCTATACAGCCATTAGCACAGAATAGTAAATAAAGTGAAGCTTAAGAGTTTCATAAAAAGAGTGATCCAGAGATAACACATCGCAGCAGGTCATGTAACATAGAGAAGGATTGGTAATACTAAAGCTTCTAGCAAAGAACAGTATCACATATAAACAAACCACAATACAAGAAGTAAAATTCAAAATGGAAAGAACCATAGAAAGCAATCAAACAAAGGAGATAAGTATGAAATAATTATGGCACACGAATTCGTGCACCTTCTTTGTCTCAAAGATGAATTAAACTATACCTGTCCCCACACAAAAATTTAATGAATTTCTTCCTTGATCACAGCCAAATTGAAGTCAGGGGAGTGCAGCTTTTCACTTGACAATCTGATGAGAACAATAGGATAACAGACATGCTTCAAATCTTAAAATTCCTTGAGCAAGGAATGGCTACCAAAAACCAGTTCTTTATATTAGGTTGCCTTCGTTCTTCACCACCTAGACATCTCACTTCTAATCCCATCTTCATACGACCAGCCACTGAGCATCCGCGCACGACTAATTGATGTATCTCTCGAGCTCCTTCGAGAAGTTTGTGATGCAGAAGATAATCTCAACCTTGAAGACACAGACGAAGAAGTAGAAGAGCCAAAGCACCCAAAAACCGAGAAGAAATTCCGAATCATTCTGCCAATTCCTCTGCTTTGCCTTGAATGATTCCCTCTGGAAGACCATGACATCCTTCCAGGGGCTGCACCAGAACTGAAACTACCATCCATCTCTGTATAAACCATAGGAAGCTCCCTCTCACCGGCTCGCCGTCCGCCAGAAAATCTCCCCACTGCAAACCCACCACCAGGAAGTCTCCAAATGGTAAGCCCAACAGAGTTTTCATCCGTGCCCATTAAAGGCTGCCCGGCAACATCTCCAACTCTTCTTCCTGCATCAGTGGGCAGCTCATGGCGGCAAACAGGGCATGAATTTCTCAAGGAGAGCCATGGCAAAATGCAATCTTGATGAAAGATATGTTTGCAGGGCATCTCCTGAGCTTCGGCACCTATCTCAAACGCCTCTTTGCAAACAGCGCAGTAAGAATCCATTGCGATATGGCTAGTAGTGATCGCAATAGAGGGTAACGATTCAATAGCTGCCTTGGAGGCCGGAGTGTTCTCGTGGCTCCTCACGCCGCCCACAACGCCGCTCTCGATCTGAGATAGTTGTTCAAGGAGCCGATCGAATCCAGAGCCCATGAGGAAATCCGACATGCTTTGAGGCAAGGGGCGGAGTCCTGAACCGGCACCATCGTCGTAATAGAGCTCAAAGCTGCTACCCTCGCTGGACCGTGTAATCTCAGACGAGGAACCCCGGAAGACAATCACAGGGTTGAAAGAGGAGCGGTTATTAATCGATGCACGGCGGGTGCGACGGGGCCCGGCATCAACACGGCGAGCGGTGGGAAGCGTCTGCTCACCGGAGGATGTCGTCCGGCGGCGAACGGCGCCGGTAGCGACAGGAGGGTTACGAACCTCCTCGAGGAAGCCGCCGCTGCAGTCGGGGCAGAGTATGACGTCGCCCGGCCAAACCCTAACAAAGCGGCTGCAGCTGTAGCACCAATACGACGTCGAAGTCACCGTCGCCACCGAAGAAGAAGACATCGAAGACGGAGGGGAGAGGAGATAAGTTGGAGCTGGAGAGGAGAGAGGAGGAGATCCCTAGATCTGGTAAAGGACCGACGAAGCCCTAAAAAAAATTGAATTTTGCTTTGTAAGAAGGGAAGAACAGGAGACGAAATACCTAAAAAAATAAGGAATATTTGCCAGAAAATACTCCAAAAGAATTTGAACGCCGCGACGAATAAATGCGCAATGAACACGAAAAGCGTCAGGTTACATGCATTGATATTTTGGCAATATATGATATAAATGAATAAATATTAATTAATTAATTTGCATTATTTGCTAAAATATACAAATAAAATGGATAAATAATATTTTTAAATTTTATCAACTAAATTAATTTCAGCCATTATATAATATAAATAATCTTTTTTATATGAATAAGTAAGTTGATGATAAAATTATTTTATATGTATTTTCTGTAATTCAAATTAAAAAAAAAATTTTTTTTTGACAGTTAAGAGCATCGAATGTGGATCATATAGGATGAAATTCTTCAGCCGACCAACTATCCATTGCTCAATCTAAAAATAAAAATTCTTAAAATTAATATTGATAATAAATATTTTTTTTAGTATAAATAATGTAACATTTTTTATTAATTAGTACAAAAATTAATCAGTTTATGAAATCTAAATATAATATTTCATCAAATCATTATATTCACTTCAATCTTACAAACAATCATAAATTTAATCAAATTCACATTTTAGTTATATTTCTTTTTTTATAATATAAAAAATAATATGAGCTAATTAGATTTATTAGAACGTGTTGAGCTCAATTAATGCTTCATTAGGGTAATATAGAGAGCATTAGATATTATAGGAACTTGTTGTGTAGCTATTAGTATAGTGTTATATTCAAATATTTATGAGGGTGATAACAAATAATGTTTGATGTAAAATTATTTATGTTTAGCTCATTAATAGTTGTTTAATTTATTTGGGAAACTCTTATATTTCATTTATGACAGCTTTCTTATTACTTTCTAAAGCAGCTTTTTAGTATAATTTTTTTTTTTAAAAAGCAGTAAGAAAGTTGTCCCAAACGAAACATTAATGAGTTCGGATTAAGATGAATTCTTGAGAAAGAATTTCATTTTGCATATTCTCTTTTGACTTGGTTTTGAGTGACTAAATAACTTTGACAAATTCTATAGATTTTTTTTTTTTAACAAATTTCTATAGATAGTTTTCTTCGTTGGGAAACTTTTAGGTTTTTGGAGATTGCAATATGTTGAAGGGTGAGATGAGAATATTGAATTAAGTATTTGGTGAATGGATTCAAATGTTAAAAACTTCATATATGGTGTTAGTTGAGCGACGATGATTGGATGATAGCAGTAATGAGATAATTGTCAGGCAATGGTGGTTTGATGATGAGAGTCAAAAGATTCTGGGTTGGACGATAGAGAATGAAAAATGATGATCAGCTAACAAAGATCAAAAGACAACGGTTGAATGGTGGGGGTCATGCGGTAATGGAGCTAGTAATGTTCATCGATATCGGATGCCAAGTAGAGCTTTGAAACTTTTTTAAGGCTTCATTTGTGACAATTTTTTTGCTGCTTCTTAAAATAGCTTTCTAGTATATAAAAAAAAATGTACTAAAAAATTGCTTTGAGAAATAATAAGAAACCGTCCCAATGGCTTTCTTATTGCTTCATAAAGCAGCTTTTTATCAAAAATTAAAAAAAAAAAATCGTCCCAAATGAATAACTTTAGCCTCGAACACTTTCATATGAAGAATAAGAATTTATTTATAAAGAGTTCCTTTTATCAAAATCTGTGTTTTTTTTTTTTTTTTTTTAATTTTTTTTTTAATCTTTTATTTAACCCGTCTTTCAACAATCCAATGACGACAAAGATGTCCTCTGTGTGTGAACAAAGTTTTTATTTATTTATTGATTTTTCTTTTTTCGTTTGACATATAAACTTGGCTGTATAGCACTATGTCATTGTTCATTCGTTCTGTCATCCGCTACAAATACAAATAATGAAAAGCTTAACGTGCGGTTATATACTTTAAAAAAAATGTCCAAATTTCTTGACATTGCCAAAGTTAAAAAATTAAGCTAAAATATTTAAATAAAAAAATTATCAAAAATATATAATTTTCAAATCATTTAATTTATTTTAATAAATATCATTTGAATTTTCTTACATTATACTCATCTCATTCAATTTTTTTTAATTGCCCACATTTAATTATGTGGCATTAGTCAGTAGGATAGTAAGTGAGACAAATAGACTCATGATCCAGCTCATTCGGTGGCTCGTGAGTCTAACTCGATAAGCGAACGAGTTAGACTTGATCTAGCTTCAACTGAACTCGTTAGCTTGTGAGCAGATTCGTTTAAAAGATATTAATATAAAATACGCTTAAATATTAGAGTTTAAGAGTTCAAATACAAATCTATAAAAAAATTTAAAATTTATATAACACTTTCTTATATCAGAAGATTTTTAATTCTTCATCTTAAAGTTTCTCTTTCTTTTAGGGTTTAATTAGGGAAATAATAATTACTTAAATCAAAATTATTTTCCCTCTTTCATTTTAAATGAGATAGTTCATGAGTTAGCTCAAACTCTTAGAATTAAGATTTTATTTCGGACAACTTTTTTATTACTTTCTGAAGTAATTTTTTTTTTCAAAATTTTTTATAATAAGAAATTGTTTTAGATTGAAGTAAAAAAAATATCCCGAACAAAATGTAAGGTCTCGTTTGGGATGATTTTTTTCTACTTTTCAAAATAATTTTTTAGTATAAAAATTAAAATTTGTGTTCTAAAAAGTTGTTTTGAGAACCAGCAAGAAAACCGTCCCAAAAGGAAGCAAAACTCTGAGCTCAAACTCAAACTCGATTAACAAATCAAGATTAAGGCTTCGTTTGGGATGGCTTTTTTATTGCTTTCTAAAACGGAGTTTTAGTACAATTTTTTTTATTTTTGTACTAAAACTCCGTTTTAGAAAGCAATAAAAAAGTCGTCCCAAACGAAGCCTAAGTTCAAATTATGAGTGACTCGAATTCGGGTTGTGCTCGATGTTAGTCAAACTTCTTAGAGTAATTATTTTAATTTTTTTTTTTTAAACAAGAAGCCAAAAATATCCAGGCTTGATAGTGTTATGGTCAGCGTTAATTTTTTTTTTTTTAATGATAAGCTATGGTCAGCGTTTTTTGAATTTATGCCACATGGAGGAATTGCATATAATGCATAACTGGCAATAAATAATAAATTTAATTATTGATTGGCTGAAAAGCAATATTATTTTACTAAATATTTGTTATTCTTATTTTTTTTAATATAAAAATTTATCTCATTTATTTTATTTAAAAAATAATCTAATATGAGGCATTCGTTACAATCCGTTTTGCTTGAAACTCTGGAGATAATTTTTATATTTGATTAATGTGTCATAAAATATGAAAATACTTATCCAAAATATTGCCAAGATTTTTAAAATTATATAAAAGCCAGAGTTTACTTTTTCACAAGGCATATAAATATAAAAGGGATTTACATATATACCACACATGATATTTTACTTTAAAAATTTTATATTAATGATATTTTTTATGTAATTTTAAAATTTATATTATATATGTAAACATCAAAATTTAAAGATTAGATGTCTAAATACATAATATATAAATCTCATAAATATAAAATCTGCAAAAGATTTCTAGTAGGTCAAGTTAAAAAAAAAATCATCAATGAGAATTGGATGATTGTTTGAGATCTATCTTGAGTTTCGTTTGGAACGATTTTCTTACTGCTTCTTAACATATAGACCCAACAAATTGAAAATCATCGACAACCACAATGCCATAAACTATATTAAGTGTCTTTATGAGTCATCAAACAAAAAAAAAAAGCTCTTATGGACATTGTGTTCCCCACTAACCCAACCAAATACTTCTTTGACACACTCAACACCATTATATGACTTCCAAACTAACGCCTTTTACGCTAGAACCCATCAATCAGCAGCAAGATTATCATCCAACTGTTAGAGAAGAAATGCAAATAGAAAACAAACCACATTGAACCGCTTTTAAAACTATTTTGTTAACTTGGAATACCTGCTTCCGGTAAGAAAAAATTGTAGTGAAAAATAATACGTGTTAAAAGACAGCTTTTGTCTTAATGCAATGGAAATATTATATTATTATTAATTAATTATTATTATAAGAGGCTTAAACAATATTAATATATAATTAATGATAGTTTATATATATTGATATTTAATAAAAAATTTATCTTGTCGGGCATGACTCTCAAGGCAAAATCAAGTTGAAAACTTCAAAAATTAAATCAGGCCATTTGAACTTTGATTTTAGCAAACTTTTAGTCAAACTGAACGTCTCGAAAATACGATATATTATTATGCGAGACATCGGATGGTTCTCCCGTTCGGTTTACTGCTCGGTGCCGAGTGTACGAGCAGGTACCGAGCGCTCGGTACGAGCGTACTTTTCTAGGACGCGCTGAACTTTTGATTGGCTTCCGGACAATTCGAGGTCTCACTTAATAATTTTTCAAAAATACGAGCCCAACGCACCAAATTCGCACCCAATCCGAGTTCAAATGGTCCAAATCAAAGACCCGAAGCGCATTTGAAAGTCAAACCATAATTGGATTACAAACAATTTCCAAATTTGACATGCTTATAGTCAAATCAAGCAGCTCGACAAGACGAATCTAATGGGCCTAAGATCCCAAATTCTGATTCTATTAAAAACAATTCAAAGCACACTTAAACGATCACAAAATAAAGCAATCAGCACACCGTCCATTCAAACCACTCCTCACTTAGCATTGATACCTCCTATATTACTGGTCATCACCTTAAAAAAAAAAAAACTATAAATAACATCTTATTTCACATGAGAGAAAGGGACCCAACAAGGAAGAAAGGAAAAGAATGAAAGAATTCTCATTGACACACTCTTCCTTAGACATCGATTGACACTGGACTTACATCCGACCACCATTGAAGCCAGACTTCTGCCCGTCCACCAACTGATGTTGATCCACTTAACCGTGGACTATGATCTTTCAGACCTTCGTCGAGTCTCTTGCCGACTACATCCATCTTAGACTTCATCCCTAACAACAGTCTTTCTGATCTTCATCGTCTGCCGACTACGATCCTTCCAACCTCCGTTGCCTGACATCAGTCTTTTCGACCTCTGTCCCGCCAATTATGGTCCTTCGACGCGTCACCTGAAAATGATCCTTTCACCAACCACACACGTCGGACTATTTCCTAACCACCAGCTGAACGTGGACTTCCACCGACATTCTAATTATTATTGGACTTACACTCGGTCACCGACAGGTATCGGACTTACACCGACCACCAACTGACGCTGGACTTTTGCCCGAACTGTTGACTGACGTCGGACTTCGCAGACCTAAAAGATACATAAGACTACCACACATGTAGAATTTCGATCTATACGTATCATAATTGGATTCAACCCGACAGTATTTATAATACAAATCAGGACGATCATCAATTATAATCTAAAAAAAATAAGTGGAATCATTTACACTGGCGTGACCCATGTTTTTCCTTTTCCAGATATTTCCAATCTAAAAATCTGGTGTCTTCTGTATAATCTGTATATTATATCAGTAATATTTAAGATAAATTTTAACTCATGCCGCATTATAACTAACAATTATAAAAGTGCTTAATCACATAATTAGTGGTCTCTTAAAAACAGCAAAGGAAATTCCATAGTAGAAACAGAAGAGGTAGGAAAACTCGCATTATGGTTGTCTCAATCTTCAAAATAATGGAGAGATTCAAATGTCAAATCTAATTTAAATCATGCAAAACCTTTGGGCTTTTGTGTGATTATTAATATTTTCTTATCATTAAGATAAGCAATGCTTTTAATATGTAGAGTGCTCATCAATGAGTTAAAGATTCTTAATAATTGAAGGGAGGCTTATACTATATCATTTGTGTTAAATTTAGGGTTTAATTTTTTATTATATAAAAAAAAGGTTTATGTGAAATTTGTTGGGGGTTGATCTTTATAATAAGGTTATCATAAGAGTTAACAGAGGCCATAGAGTTCCTAAAAAGTAACAAATATTTATGTAAGTCTTCATTTAAGACAACTTTTGGTAACTATTTTTTTGATGCTTTAAAAAATTATTGTGTTGGAATAGGTGTCAATATTTGACACGATCCGAAAAACTCTGACACGAAATATTAGGGTTCGGTCAACCCAACGGGTTAGATTTTGACCCGTTTTAAAAATCGGGTCGGTGATCGTTGAACTGGAAACCAAAAAATGACCCGGTCGAGACCCGTGACCGAGCTGCACGCCTAGTACCGCCTGGCGCTGCCCACCCCGCGTGACCAAACTACCCCGTTGCGCTGCCCGACTCACATCCCCCGCGTGACTGCTACCCGCTGCCCCTATTGCTCGCATCATTTCTGCTGGCCACGTCGCATTCCCGCCGGTGATCTTGATCAGTCGCATCCCACACCCGCTTCCGCCGGACGCCGGACGTTGCTGTCCGCTGAAGGCTCGTCGATGCCCGAAGCTGCTCCCGACCTTGCTGTGTCCGGTGGTCGGTGTACTAGGTCCAGATAAGTCAACCCGTCTTGTAAAAAACCGTTCGGGTTCGAGTGACCCGAATAGTGTCGGGTCATTTCGGTTTCGACCCGAACCCGACTCGTGACCCGAAATTGACACCCCTAGTGGAAAGCTTGTAGAAAACAAAACAAAGTTATCTCAAATAAAAGGTATATTTTGAGAAATATTGTATTTACATCACATCAAATCATACTTAAAGTTTTACAAATAGCAATAGGATGCAATCATCTATTGAGATGAACAATTGCATTATAACATAAAATTTAAATTTACAAGTTCTAAATGATAAAGTTCTTATGTTGCATGAAAAAGGCTTCTTTGGATGGCTTCTCTTCCGCTTCTTAAATAATTTTTAATACAAAAAAAAATTTGTATTAAAAATTATA
>NW_021318693.1:4890038-4910332 GCF_001605985.2 Dendrobium catenatum
ATCATCTTTTTTTTTTTTTAATTCTTATATGAAATTTTGAACATTCTAGTTTTCATATGATTTGATTGTTACATACATGCACACATCACATCACACTTTATTAAAGAGTAAACATTCTGGGAATCCTAAAAGACCGTTTTTTATCAAGGATTCATCCTTTCAATAATGCTTGACTCGGTTCTTTCTAGCCAGCTATTTTCTTCTATAATCCTCTCATTCTTGCTTGCTCCAAAGGTATGATACTCATTGCTACAAGCCAAACAAACTTGAAATTGGGATAAATGACAAACTTTATGGATTGTATTGGGAATCAAGTATTCAACTCAAAACTGTTGGGCTTCTTCGGAATATAGGGAAGCATCAGGAACTGCTGTGATTCCTCAAGCATGAACGAGAGGTCTGGCATCTGAGCCAGTAGCATATCCACTTTGTATTGGGAAGCATCAGGAAGAACAGAAGCGATGCCAATTTTCTCATTAGTTTGATTGTTTTTATGTATTGTTTATAGACAATTTTAATGCAATAGAAGTTGTTTTTATATTTTGTTAAACATAATTTATTACTGTTGTAATTTCCTAAGTAATATATTCTTTAATTTGCTCCGAAAGGCATTAATAATATATAAAACTGCTCTATTTTATTCTTTAATTTGCTCTGTTATCCGCAACTTTTGATATCCATTATGCTCATATGCGTGATGTCTTATGGGATAAGTTACTGTACAAAATAATACAACTACAACAAAGTCGGAAGAAAATTTTTTCTGAATTTATATATCTTAATTTTTTTTAAAAATGAGGGTAGTAATGTAAATTATTCTTATACAGCTGCAGCAAAGCAGTTTTACAATTATACTACCCAAACAAAAAAAATACTATTTTCTATACAGCAACTTCAGAAAGCAGCTTTCTGTGCAGTAACTTCACAACCTGCTTTACTGACAGCTGCAGCCGTCCCAAACGCACCCTTAATCATTGCAACATAAGAACTTTATCATTTAGAGCTTGTAAATTTAAAATTTTATGTTATAATACAATTTTAGTTGCTCTACATTCATCATCAATAGATGATTGCATCCTATTGCCATTTATACACATTTAAGTATGATTTGATTGTGATGATAAACACAATAAATTTCTCAAAATCATAGCCTTCGTTTAGGACAGCTTTATTATTGTTTTCTACAACCATTTTTTAGTATAAAAATTTCTTGAAAGCAGTAAAAAAATTATGACAAAAAAATTATCTCAAATGAAGCCTTACATAAATATTGGATACTTTTTAGGAACTCTATAGCCCCTGCTAGCTTTGAATCTCTACATTATTTTGCAGGTTGAGATAAACCATCATGTGAGTTTTCCTACCTCTTTCATGTTCTATTGAACTTCCTTTGCATTTTAAAAGTCCACTAATTATGTGATTAAGTACTTTTATAATATAAATTGTTGCGTGTTAGAATTTCCACGTAAAAACTCTTGGTGTTCATTCCTTTTTCCTGTTTGTGTGTTAAACTTACGTACAACGCTCAGACGCGAATTTACAAACTCTACCGCCGCGTATTTTCTAACACGCAACATAAATTATACATTAATTATATATTAATATGTGATTAAGAACTTTTATAACATAAATAATAATAATAATATCCATTGTATTATGATGAAAAAGTGTTTTTTAAATAAGTATTATTTTTTACTAATTATTTTTCTTATCACGAAAGCAGTCGAAAATGTGTTCCAAATAAAAATTTAGGCTTCATTTGGGACAGCTTTTTTATTGCTTCTTAAAATAAAATTTTAATTATTTTAATAAAAAATTCTTAGTTAGACAAAATATAGCTTTTAAAAGCGGTTCAATGTGGTTGTCCTTTCTATTTGATCTTCTCTGCTAACAGTTGGGATGATAAATCCTTGCTGCTGATTGATGGGTTGCAGCACTAAAAGGGCGGTAGTTTGGGATCTAAGTCATATAATGAGTGATTTGAGTGTGGCAAAGGAGTATTTTTGGGTTAGGTGAGGAGACCTAACAATGTCCAATGAGAGCTTCTTTTTTTTTTTTTGGTTCTTTGATGGGACTCATAAAGCACACTTAATTTTAGTTGTATGCATTGTGTTATTGAATGATTTTCAATTTGTTTGGTCTAACTAACAAATTATATTTATAGGAAATTATAATTAAATTGTAATTAATTAATGGTCGCCCCAACATAAGGTGCAGTCGGGTCAATCATAGGTAGGGGTGTAAGCAAGTCGAGCTCAAGCTCGAGTCATGCTTAACTCAAGCTCTGCTCGTCGGCCAAGTCGCTAGCTTGAACACGAGCCCGCCTCGTGAGGTAGCTCATGATCTGCCCTTCCGGGATTCGATTCCCCCTTCCATGTCCATGCTTGAGTTTGGCTTCCGATTCGCATCCAAGCACGATTCCGCCTTCCGTGTCTAAGCTTCCACTTCGTTTTTGCACTCAAGTCCACCTTCCGCTTCACGTCCGCACTCGAATCCGCCTTCTACGCTATTCACATTTCATGTGATTCCTCCTGCTTCGCATCCATGTCCGTCTTTGGCTCTCGAGCGGCTCGATGAGTCAATGAGTCAAGCATCATTTGACTCGAACTCGAACTCCATCACCCAACTAATGAAATAAATTTTCTAGATAAATATCTTAATATTTTAAGCGACCTAAATATCTAAGTTCATCATTTTCAATCTCGACATATCGGCCTCTATAATCAACAATCAACAGATGTATATATTGAGGACTAATCATCACGATCATATCATCGTCAATCACTCGACGCCAATCAACAATAATCAAATGAGGATCTCGACGACAACAAGTTGCAATTATCAATGATAGGTCAATATCATTGAAAGTTCAAAACAAGCCTTGCGTTGACATATAAGCATAAATAAGTTCACATGCTCTTCATGAACCTGCATACATACTAATTTATTAATGCCATTGCTGAATTTTAAAGGGCCAAACTTAAGTTCTTCGTGAAGAAAAATCTCTCTTACCTCCGACGCTGAAGAGTAGCTTTCTCGTTCAGAGCCTATTTCTTCTATTACATAATTAGATTATTTAAATGAAGCACAATAACTTCAACAGCATGGCAGTTCAAATCAAACTTTAAGGTAGCCCTTTGTAATAACACTCAACCTAAGCTTTGAGTTGAGGGCCCGCGATTAGTTAAAGGTCAATTTGAGAAAAAAATTATTCTGTGCGGTCATCGAACTGTATCCAGAGGCGAATGAAAACGTGTCACGTCATTTTTTTGCTATGTACCACTATTATATATCGTTCGGTCCACGTGATGTGGCACATGCTGATTCGTCTTTGGACCGTTCGGTGACCACATAAAATAATTTCTCCAATTTGAATTTACTTAAATATATAAATAAATATTGACAATTGAATGATTTGATAATTTAATTTCAAATCAGCCAAAATTAATTAAGTTTGATTGTAAAATTTAAAATATTTGACTTATCAAACTATTTTTCAAATCAAGTCGAACTATATTTTGGTTCATTTAGTTCAATTTTGAATGAATTAAAATATAATGAATTTTAACAATTCATCTATTTATTAACCTTAAATAACAAGTACTTGTAGATACATATTTGTAATTAAATTTACTGAAAGTCCAAAAAAAAAAAATTGCCAAATAAAAGCATCAATGCTTATCAAGAAAAGATGTGTCATTAAGCATATGAAAAAAGGCTAAAAAAAAGATGAAAATGCAGCTCCCAAAATAAAATCAGTGAAGCTGAATTTGTGTAATTTACATGTAGCATTTAGATAGTAATGGGAGCCCCGTTTCCAACCATAGAAATGTTATCATATTAAATATTCAGAGTTCATCTCCTCTGTGGTTGAGGGCAAATTATTTGGTGCAAATTCCGGAGGTAGAGTTACATCCAGATTTCAATTAAATTTGTACACGTGTAATGCGAACACGTTGATATTTAATTGAATTTTATTTTTTTAGGTCATTTTATGTTTTTTGTCGAAGGGCAGCAAAAATAAACGCACAACAAAAGCACAGAGAAGGCGCAGCAAAAGCGCAAAGGTAGCAAAAACATAGCAAAAGAGCAGCAAAAACGTAGTAAAAGCGCAGCAAAATGGCAGCAAATTACACGTCTTAAATTTCTAAAAAAAATTTCATGCAAAAAGCGTGTAGTAAATCTCTACGTGTCTGTATTACACGTGTACAAATTTAATTGGAGTCCTATGTCCGGACTCCAGACCAAATAATTTGCGGTGGTTGAGACCTCTGTCATAGAAAATTCTAACACTTTTCTACTTTCAAAGCTTGAATATTTTTTATTTTATTTTATTTCAAAGCTTGAATATAGGCCACAGGAAGGAATGAGCTCTCAAGCATCTATTGGTGGGGTTAGACAAGAAAGGCTCATATTAAAACATTCTATTGAGTCTTCATCTGCTGAATTGATGTTAAATTAATAAACACATGCATGCCAAAACAAACAGCAACATCAAATCATTTCTCCATTTTCAAATGTTTGAAGCAATTAGAGAAGAAAGAAGGTAAAGCAAACCTTAAACCAACTATAAGCCCCGCTCTCACTTTCTATCTCAAACACACACAGTTTAATGGCTGTTAGCTTCTTGTTAGACCGGTCCCTAAGGGACCGGTGCAGGCGGAACTTCCACCTCTCCTATACGTGCCGAACGCACACCCTTCTCCCCTAGGCAGAACTTTCCAATTTTTGATTTGTATGCATTAAATAGTTTGTTTTCCTAAAGTTAGGGCATCTTGAATCTGGCAGAAATTTGAGATCCCTTAGGTTCTCTTTGGGCTCTAGCAGCATCTAGAGATTTGGGAGAGATTGATCATCCTCTTGAATTGAGGATCACTTGTATCTTATTTTTCTTGCTTCATGAGTTCTATTCTTACAATAAAATTTGTGTTTTCTTGAAGTTCCATCATATTTTCTCACTTTTTTTGCTCTCTTGATAGGATTTACTTGAAATCTTCAAGTATTTCCTATCACTTTTCTACTCTTTCTTCTTCATGCAGGACCATAAACCCATAACCAGCTTCAAATTTTGAAAGGTGTTGCATGTGTAGTATGGCAAATGCAAAGTATCTTAAAGATGAGCAAAAGCATTCATACTGCATAGTTGTTTTCATATTGAGAAAATATTAAAAAAAAAATGATAACAATGACATCCTCATAAAACAACCTAAGGTTGAGCTAACATTAATCACAAGAATAACTCATCATCTATATAAGAAAAAGAAATAATTACATGTCGTTGAAAAGATGGTAATTGCTCATGCAAGCAAATGCAGTAAAGAATCATTAAGAAGTGTTCCTCTTACTTTTCTCGAATTCTATCTTAAGATACCATACCTTTTTGTTGGGTTTCAATGCCATAAACATTTCTCTGCTATCTTTCTGCATTAGAAGGTCAATAGCAAAACCATAAAGTTCTGTGTTTTCCTCAAGTTCCTCGATGGAATCAAGTTCTGCAACAGCTTCTGTGATAGACGATAATGACTTGCTCGGTGCAACTGTGACTTTGTTACTGTTAGTAGCTGCATCAACTAATTCCTGGATCTGGGTTTGAAGCATCTGCTGCACCCCTTCAGCTGCAGCTCCTGACACTCCAGACTTGGAAGAGACCATTTTACTTCTGTTTCCTTTAGCTAGAGATGATGGTTGGGAGGCTCTCTTTAAACCACTGGAAAGTCGTGGCGATTCGTTCAATGAATTGGCATCCCCAGATAAAGATTTGGTGCTTTCACTATCTCCAAAATCTCCATGGCCATCCTCCGTCAGGCCAGTAGGAAAAGATCCAGAATTGGGTGCCCAAGCAGGCTCACCAGGCAGTATCGTATTCATAAACATCTTATCTAGCTTTTCTTCCAAAACAGGGTCAATGCCATTATATCTAAACCTTTTGGCAGCAGGAAACTCCTAAAACACAAGATATTATGAGTAAGGAGAGACGGGAATGTAAACAAAGTTTGCTTATAGAGGCCTAGTTTCTCAGTTTCAAGGAATGGAGAACAATACCTGGATCTTTTTCTTCCACCATTCATCAGAGGCATCAAGAGTTCTCCTCTTTGGGTTCCAACCAAAGCCAGTTGCACCCTTCTTCAAATCCTTCCACAACTTCCATTCTTTTTTAAGTTGGTCCCATTTATTTTTCAATTGAATCCTGTCATAATCCTTGCCTGTCCATTTCTTGAAACTATCAACTAGATTAGCCCATCCAATTTTGGTAAAATGAGTACTAGGACGGTTTCCAAGAGCAATCTCTCTCAAACATAGGTCACAGAACATCATAACAATGTCATATGGCCAGGTAGCTGATGGTCCTGCTCCACGATACTTTCCCATCTACATGTAGAAGGTAAAAATTACAAAAAAATATATATATAAATCATCATTAGATTTATCCAAACTGTTTAGGATTGATCTTATCAAATCTGGTGACAATCAGATAATAGCGTAGTAAAAAAATTTAGAGAAGCATCTATGCTCCTTGTGATCAACAAGATTCTTTTTTATGTAAGTGTGAATCAAAGGCGAATTGAAGTTAAAATAGATGCAATAATGGTAAAATTCATTTTCAACCTTATAACATATGCCTATGAATGAAGGCCAACCACTTAATACTTCTACTGTTCTACAACTATATATTTTTCAACTATCAAATGAGAGACTAAACCCAGCAATCTGACAAGCCTTAACAATATCTCCCTCATATAAAAGCTCTCCACATCAACCATCAATTCTATTCAAACTAAATCTTTTCAATATCAAATGCCATCAAAATCACATCATCATACAAAATTTCAAACATATGGACCGGCTGTGAGAATCACCTCCTCTTGAACATTGCTTAACCATGATAGAATAGGCCAAGACTCATAGGAGCCATATACCGCATTGATGACATAATTGCAGACGAATCATCGGGTTTGAAATCATTTGTTAGGGAGCACGAAGAAAAAGGAGACTAAATATAAACCAATGGCCAAATCAGTTTTTAAGCTAAAGTCTACAGTTGAGTACAATATCACCTGCCATCAAAATCTCCCCCTCATAGAAAATATCAAACATATGGACCCGCTGTGAGAATCACCTCCTCTTGAACATTGCTTAATCACGGTAGAATAGGCCAAGACTCATAGGAGCCAATACTGCATTAACAACATAATTGAAGATGAACCATCAACTTTGAAATCATTTGTTAGAGAGCGTGAAGCAAAAGGAGACTAAAGTTGAATATATACATCAATGGCCAAATTAGTTTTTAGCCTAAAAGCTTTAGTCTACAGGTGAGTACTAGCAGGTTTTCAACAATACCAATAGGGGCTAAACACGTTATTCTCATGTTACTGTTAAACCGGTCCAGTGGACTGGTCCAGCCGGTTCGTGCGGGACCGGCCCAGCGCGAACTGGGCGGAGAAATCTATGCCCGCTGGGATGTCGACCGAGCCGCACACCGTGCGGGAGCTTTTTAGGAAGCTTTTTTGAGGGTTTTGAGAGGGAAATTTGAATGTAGGGACTGTTTAGGGATTTCCTTTTGATTTGTATGCATTAAATAGTTTGTTTTCCTAGGGTTTGGGCATCTTGAATTTGGGCTGAAATTTGAGATCTCTTATATTTAGGTTTTCTTTGGGCTCTAGCGGCATCTAGAGATTTGGGAGAGAACGATCCTCCTCTCAAATTGAGGATCAAGTGTATCTTGCTATTTTCTGTGTTCCCTTCATCAAATCATACAAGTTATCTACTGTTTTTGTCATTTTTGTGCGGACTTTTGTGAAGATTTTTGCTGTTTTCCAAAGATTGATAGGAAATACTTGAAAACTACAAGTGTTTCCTATCAGTTGCTTAACCTTTAGTGTCAAGAATCTCTATCAATACTCTTGTAACAATTTAACAAGGAATTTTGTAGTCTTTAAAACCCTAGTCGCCTCTAAAGACTACCAAGTCGGAGAAAAAACTAAATCCCAAGTACTTTGGTGTAAGAATTAAGATAGTGGAAAAACAAAATACAACACTAGTCTTCTCTAACTGTGCTGAAACAAAAATTTTAAATGGGTTAGGAAATGAGGTAGAGTGCCAGAGGAGGTGGAATCTTTCATACTATAAATATCTATAAGATAGTTAATGGGTGAAATATCTACATATACATAACTACAAGAGGATTTATCCTATATCTAAGAAGGGTACGGGCCTTCATTAAGCCCTCAATGCTTTCCCCTCTATTCCCCACTATATGACGGCTCATTATTTTTTCCCCTTCTATTTGCTCTCTCTCTTTTATTTTATCACTTTTCATCAAGATCCTACCCTGAAGTATTTCTTCTAATCAAAATGTAAGCTGCTCTCCAATGCGATAACCTTGTTATCAACAACAATACAAAAAATTTTATGTGTCTATCGAAGTCACCTAATTTTTAGGAATAAACCTAAGTGCAAGATATCATCAAAAGCAAATAATTTAAAGTTAAAGTTGGGTTAAAAAGAAAAAAAATTCAATATAAAAGTCATATAAAAATGATTACGAATATTCATTTAGTTGTAAAGCATAACAAAGCACAGATATAAATGTCACTAGTGTAAAATAGCGTGCACTATAGCCCAAAATATCATAAGACATACCTCATGTGCTATTTAGCATATATATAACAAGGTGCGTATAATCAAAATAACATGCATTATATGTGTTATTGCTGCACTAGCGAGTATAACACATTTCACTCATAGTGTGCACTATTTAATTTCTCCATTTAAGGATTTAACTAAATCTATTATATTTAATTTTATTATTTAACTTTTTTTTTTCTTTTTGGATGGGGAGAATTACTAAAGTGCGAGCATGACACATTACACTCATAGTGTGTGTTATTTAGTATCTCGCGCATAAGTAACCCTCCCCATCTCACGATGATCTCTTATGCTCTCTTATGCATGTAGCAAACACAATTATGAGGGTGTCATCATAGGATCTCTCATGTAGTAGAGAACCTCGAGCAAGCCGGCGAGCATAAAGAAGTGCAACAAATAAAAACATAAAGAAACTATATAGCTATGACAAGGACTATAGAAGTATAAGCACAACTGCTAAACAAAAAAATTACTTATTGAAAGCTAAAAACATCTTTATCTTTGACAAACAAAAATAATTATTCCAGACTTTGTCTGGTGGAAAGTGAAACAAGATAATAAAATTATTTAAGGAGCATTAAGCCATATTATTCCACACTTCCATTCCTCAGCTACAAAATAAATAAATAATGCTAAATTTAGATCAAACTTTTAGGAAAGATCCAACATTAAAATAATATATATTTTTGTGGCAAAATTATAAATGGGTGTATTACTTGCCATGAATAACACTTTGTTTGGGGTAATAGAAATGGAAAGTTTGTCGTAGTTACCCTCAATGCAAAAGATGAAATTTGGACGAATAGGAACAACGAGTTAAAAGAGTAAATTAATGAAATACTATAGGAGTGGTTAACTTAATCTCTAGTGCCTTCAAGTATATAACCATCATGATATTATTGACAGTGGCAGCGTAAAAAAATTTACTATTTTGACTTATAATGATGATAGTTCTCAAGATAACTAATTTAATTTTTAAAAATATGAAACTTGCAAAATAGCTATATTTAATGTTTTGAGTGGTTGAGCATAAGCTTCAATGTTTAGTACTTTGACCTCATATTATGCATTGTTAGGCAAGATAGTTTCCTATATAAATTTAGTTTTTTTCATTACTAAGGCAATTTATTTTTCAACCTATTTATCTCCCATAAATGTTCAAATATGCTAAAGCATATTCAAATTCATATTCTATTTATATAGCATTGATGATAGTTTTTTGTGTCAAGATATTATCTATTTTATATTAATAAGTTATTCATTAAATTTTAATATTTTGCTCTATAGTTAATAGTGCGCATTATGCCACACACTATAACTCCAAGGAGAAGTTATTCTGTGCGGAGGCCGGTCGCAAAAAGTTGTTCGGAGACCAACCAAAATATGCCACATCAGCGGTACCTAACGAAGAGGTGAGTGGCGCATTCTAGTTGTTCGCCGTATGGAGTTTGGCATCCGCACAACATAATTAATCAACTTCAAGGGCCTTTATGCTACAATGTGCTATTCGCCATTAAAAAAGCATGCGCCCAAGACACATTACCTTGTGACATCAATTCCTAAAATGGTTTCAGAGTTTAGAACCCTTCAGGCTTAAAGTTAATTCCAAGCGTCAAAAGCTTTCCAAAATTAGCCACCAAAACAAAGGTCTAAATTGAGTTTCAGAAGTCCGATCCCTAAAACCAAACTTCAAAACTGAGTTTATCAAATAAACCTTTTTTATTTTAAAATGAATTAAAAAGCGCCTGCATTTTCGATATTGCCGAGAAAAAAAAAACATTCTGCTAAATGAAAGATTGATAAATATAATGATCCAAACAATTTTATCCCAACGCACACAAATGCGTCAACGAAACCAAAACTTGACACCCTGATCCAAGTTCTCCACCCTTCAAACTACATTTCTTTCTCTAAATCGTAACCCCAATGCAGCCATGAAAGCCAACACCAAACAACTACCAAGCAATATCCAAAAAACAAAAATCAGAAATAGGGCATGAAAACGATCTGAAACGCAGAAACACGCAAGGATCCGCATACCTCCCTTTCTCGATGAGTTTTTCCCCCGGCGATCAATCTTCTGCAGCGGAAGCGCCAAAAATATATCGCTTGAAGGAAAGGTGCGATCTTTCCCTCCTAAATAGAAGAAAACAATAAGCAAAAGCCAATCCAGAGTCAGAAGAAACTTGCCGGCCGATCTGAGCCGGAGCCAACACCACCCGAACGAACAGACCGACCCTCTCGCGGCCGCTGCCCCAGCAACCGGCAGTCCCGGTTTACTCTACCGAAAACCGGTCCAAACCCTAGATTCACCGGCTGGGTCCGCATGGCTCGATCACAATCTAATTCCCCCATCCAGTAATTTTACAACGACAAATAACCACCAATCGTTTTAGACCCAGCGACTATTTTCTACAGCTGGCGATGGGTGGGGGTGGGTTTTAAATGGTCTTGGTCTTATTAGTAGGAACTTTAAAAGGAAAACCGGCTTCGTAGCAATAGCCGGATTAGCCGATGGGAAATCCTGAACCCTTCTCTCTTCTATAAAGTCCAAACCGAACCGCTTGCTCTTTCATCGTGGGTTGCGTTAAGGGCGAAAGAAAACCTCCCCGAGGAGAGCCGGTGGTCGGCCAGGGCGCCTCGTGAATCGCGAAAACCCAGGCAAGTGACTCCGTAACTCATTTCCTTCCCTTTCCCGAGTTTGACTTCCCTTCGCTAGTCCAGTCAACCCAGGCAGGAAACACCCCAATGAACCATTCCATCTCCACCACGTAACCCTAGGGTTAGAGAACGGCCAGTTATTTCCGTTGGTGGTTCAAAAGTTCCCTCTTTTTGAGTTTTTTCCATGATGACCACGTCGGAGATCGTGTTGCCGATCGGCAACCAGAAGCACGACCCGGCATGGAAGCATTGCCTGATGATCCGTTCCAGCGGCCGGACGAAGCTCAAGTGTATTTACTGCATGAAACTCTTCCTCGGCGGCGGCATCCACCGAATCAAGGAGCACCTCGCGCGTCACAAGGGAAACGCTGCCTGTTGCCCTAAGGTTCCCCTCGAGGTCCAGCAGGCGATGCAGCATAGCCTTGATGGTGCTGCTGTTAGGAAGAAGCGGAAGATTAAGCTCGCAGAGGAGGTTGGTCATCTGATTCCTGCGGAAATCTCTGCAGTCGCCGGCGAAATTGATCCATCCTCTAATTCCTCTCTGCAGATTGTACCTATTAATGAAATGCTTGATCTTGGTACTGTTCAGATAGAAACCAAGGAGGATGGGACTGCAGCTCCCCTGCCTCGTGCAGCGAAGTCAGCTGAGAGGGTAAGGAAGCGGCGGATGAAGAGTTCCTCTATGAATCACATGGGACCTTCTCCTACCTTGGGCAATGATGGGTCTTGGGTAAACAGGTCCAATTCGGCTAGAGCGGTAGATAAGGAACATGTTTATTCTTCAATTGGACGGTTCTTGTACGAGGCTGGTGTGCCTCTTGAAGCTGTTAATTCTGTTTATTTTCAGCCTATGGTGGAAGCCATTGCTGCTTTCGGGCCTGGGCTTGATCTCCCCTCCTATCATGATTTCCGTGGTGGC
This sequence comes from Dendrobium catenatum, assembly GCF_001605985.2. NCBI lineage: Eukaryota > Viridiplantae > Streptophyta > Magnoliopsida > Asparagales > Orchidaceae > Dendrobium > Dendrobium catenatum. The sequence continues at coordinate 4,902,268 of NW_021318693.1, forward strand.
ATTTTGAAGAGGTCGGTCGAGGAGGTGAACCTCACTTTGGAGCATTACAAGGGGACTTGGAGTCACACAGGATGTTCAATATTGGCCGATGAGTGGTCGACAATGGAGAAGACTTTGATAAACTTCATGGTTTATTGCCCTGAGGGAACTATGTTTTTGAGATGCGTCGATGCCACGGAGATTGTTGCTACTGCTGATACTTTGTATGAGCTGTTGAAGCATGTGGTGGAGGATGTTGGCCCAAGCAATGTGGTTCAGGTGATTACCAGTAACTCAGACACCCATGCCATTGCTGGGAAAAGATTGACTGAGACCTTCCCCACTTTATTTTGGAGTCCTTGTGCTTCTCAGTGCATTGACGGTATATTGGAAGATTTTTCTAAAATGGATTCAATGATTGATACAATAGAGAGTGCCAAATCTTTAACCAGGTTCATCTATAGAAATGTGCCTGTTTTAAATATGATGAAGAAGTATACTCATGGGAAAGATTTGTTACCTCCTGCCAGCAGCCGTTCAGCTATGAACTTTGTTGCTTTGAAGAACTTGGTTTGCTTGCAAGACGAGTTAAGAAACATGGTCACCTCTGAAGAATGGGTAGAATCACCCTACTCGAAGAAGCCCGATGGGGTTGCAATGGCTAATCTTATTGTAAATTTGTCATTTTGGATGTCATGTGCTGCAATCAATCGGATTACTGAACCGCTGGTGCGATTGCTGAAGCTAGTAGATAGCAAAAAGAGGCCAGCAATGGGGTATGTTTATTTAGGTTTGTATCTGGCTAAGGAAGCAATAAGAAAGGAGTTTGTGAAGAAGAGTGATTACATGCCATACTGGGAACTCATTGATTGGAGATGGGATAAACATCTTCCTCGCCCTCTTCATGCTGCAGGTTTCTTCTTGAATCCGCAGTTATTTTACAGTACGCAGGGGCAAATCTCCAATGAAATTTCTTCAGGAATGTTGGATTGTATAGAGAGATTAGTGCCCGAGGCAAAGGTTCAAGATAAAATTCAGAAGGAGCTAAATTATTATCGGGTTGCAGATCGAGATTTTTCAAGGAAAATTGCAGTCAGGGCTAGACATGCTTTACTTCCGGGTGAGAAAGCTCGCAATCAAGTAATTTTCTTTTCTGTTTATGTGGCCTAGATTTTAGTAATTGAATGCATTCTTTATTGATTTCTTGCCATAGCTGAATGGTGGTCTACATATGGGGGGAGTTGCCCAAACTTGACACGTTTGGCTATTCACATTCTTAGTCAAACCTGCAGTGCAAGGGGACCTGAGCGAACTCATATACCTTTTGAACAACTTCATAATGAAAAATTAAATTTTGCAGAGCGTCAACGGCTATGTGAACTAGTATATGTTCGCTATAACCTTCGGTTACAGCAGAGGCAAGTAAAGAACTGAACCAAGAGCTTTTCAAGAAGAATATTTTGATTTCTGACTAAGACCAGATTTTCTTTGCAGAAACATTTTTCTTCCATGCGTTAATGGTCTTGTTATGTGAATTTACAGGCATTTTTTGAAGAGCAGATGCTTTGATCCAATTTCAGTTGATAACATTGATATTGTTGATGACTGGGTGGGGAATCACCCACTGTTCTCACCGGATGCCGATTGCTGTAGCTGGTTGGTTTTCAATCAACCAGGGCCTATTGAACAACAATCTGAATTTTCATTAGATGAAGTTGAAACGTTAATGTCAGGTAATATTTTCTTCTCTATACTTGAAATAATTAATTGGTGAATCCTCTATTTAAATGTGGAATCTTGCAGCCCTTGATGATGATGCGATTCGTGGAGCTGGTCGAGGCATAGAGGAAGATGATGAAATCAAAGAAGAGGAAGATAACCAGGATGGTACCACTTTTACTTGATTTTGTTGTTGTACTAGGCTAGAAGATTAGTTCTTCATGATGAGGGCTGGTTGTTTAAGACGCTTGAACAAGTCTAAGGCAACATTGTTCAGCCAATTGAAAAGGTGCTTGTAAATTTGTAGATGATTTTGAATGTGTATGTTTAAGTTGAAATGAAAATCAAGAGGAATAAATTTTAACTCTGAATCATTTAGTCTTGATTTTATTCTTTCAATGTTTGATTATAACAAACAACTTACCTATCAAAGCCTCTTCCCCTTTTCACCCCAACTGATACGGAACCTTTCAAAATGTGTCAAGTGTTGAAAGAATTATTCTCTTTGATAAGTTGTTATAAGATTTTAGTTATTTGGTTTTTGTTGCTTATGCCATCTTTGAGTATGTTCTAATTGATTGTTAGATGATAAATCATGTCAAGGAATTTTCTATACCGTTTTAGCATCTTAGGCTTTGTTTAGGACAATTTTTTTTTGCTTTCTAAAATAATTTTCTAGTACAAAAGTTTCATGAATTAGAAAATTTTATATTAGATAGCTGTTTTAGAAAGTAGCATGAAAGTTGTCCCAAAAAAAGCCATAGTTTAAGAACTTCAAGATCTATGATCCATTTGGTGTAACTTTTTTACAAGAGTTATTTTTAACTATAATTTTTTTATGTTATTTAAAAAAAATTGTGATGAAAAATAATTATAAGAAAATTATTGTTTGATTTTTACGTAAGAGAAAAAAATTACAATATCATAATTACAACCAGGTGAACAGAATGATCAGAATTTTTTTTTTTTGAATGAGAGTATCTACCAGCTACCACCTCAGCTTATGAGGCGCTTGGCGGCATGACTAATCCCTCAGTTTACCTAGAAGAATCACCTATTGCTACATAACCTCTTCGCTCGCACTTATTGGGACCCCTCTTAAGAGGCGTTGTCGCTCGAGGAGAATCGAACACGGGTTGTGGGGTTCTCAACCGTACTCATCCACCAACCAAGCTAAGCATTAGTGGGTATGATCAGAATATTAATAAGCACATTTGGTCAGCTTTATTGGTGAGTCATTGGACAGTCACTGACTCAATAGATGAATTGAATAGCCAACAGGGCTTTTGAACATCCTTCAATCTCTTTCATCTCTTGTTGGATGGAAGGATAATCCTATATAACTTATTTTGTACTTGGAGTTTAGGACTCAGTGGTTAATAACACAAATATACATTTTAATAATTTTAACACCCAAGATTAGCATGTTATAATTCATTATAAATGCTTTATATATTAAAAATTGTTTTCCAATTAAAAATTTCTTAAAAAATTTCCTAAATATGTCTTTTTAAATATTTTTAAATTAAATAAAAAATGGTTAGTATTTTTAATAAAGATAGAGAAATCAAAATACACCAAATTAAACACTCGAGCATACAATCATATCTATAAATATCACAAAATTCAAACTTACCACCAAACCTACCAACATTTTCACACACAATATATCTAAGAGCCCTAAAACTGTTACAAATAGCTTTCATCATCACTTCTTGCTGTGGGATCAAAGTTTTCTGCAAATGGATCAGTGCAAAACCTTCTGGCTCTGGAAACAGAACTTGCTGAACTGCTTGGCCTGCACAAATATTTCAAATATGTAAGCCATTAACCTTCCAAAGACCTAGCCCATGATAACAGAGGCTGATCACCATCTGAATTATTATTTTCTGAAAATTGAGCAGAGTGCAAAACCTTTGTCAGGTCCTGGAGGCTATGGAAGCTAATGATAGAAAGATCCGTTCTTCAAAGCGTCTTCATTGGCATCTCCAAGATCAGCTTCGCTCAAGTACTTATCAGCCAGCTGAACCCTCTTCACATTCTCCTGTTCCTGTACTCAAGGAGCTTCTCAATGGTCATTTTGGGCTGTTCGAATATTGGAGGCCCCTCACGCGGTTTCACAAGCTTCTTCCCAATCATCTCAACTCCGGCAAATTATTAGGTGCGGACACCGGACATAGAGAATCATCCGAATTTCTCCCTGTCTACAGTAAAAGCACAGTCAAAGCGCGCAGTTATTATAGTAGCTGCGCTTTGATTGCGTTTTTATTGTAGACAGAGAGAAAATCGAACGATTCTCTCTATCCGGTATCCACACCTAATAATTTCTCCTCAACTCCAACTTGTTCAACCCACTTCCTCACTTCATCATCATATAGATAACTTAGCATAACAATATTATATAAACAAGATATATGTAGTTAGCACCATCCCTCCAATAGAAATGAGTTTTTTTTTTTTTTTTAAACATCAACAGAAGAAGTATGTATTTACTGTGGGTGTCAAACAGTTGAGTTAGTTAAAATTTTGAAAGTTGTTGCCAACATTTTGAATTTGAATTCCACTAATGTCAAATTTATAACTTAAAACTCGTCATTTCAACCCAAAAGATATTAATTTCCTTTCTAAATCAACAAATGATCAATATGGAGTTCTTTGATGTTGTTGTCTAACTCCTGGTCTAATGCAAATCTAGAGGGTTTTTAGTGCTAATATAAGATATTTTACATAACAATAAGGTTTCACAATTACATTTTCTTAGTGAAATATCTTATTTTAATAAAATATTTTATGTCCATATGAAATATCTGTGAAAATTTGTTGAAAACATGTAAACAAACACATTAGTTCAGAGATTGTGCATCAGCTTGTTGGTTTGTAAGGCTCCATATGAGTCTATTCTGGGGCTCTTAATGTAGGCTTCGTCTGTGACAACTTTCTTATTGTTTTCTAAACCAGTTTTCTTTTCTTTTTTTTAGATAATATAGGTCATTTAAGGCAAATTCACACACACATCGCATACACATAGACTCGAACTCTAGACCTCTTAGTTGAAAGCCTTAGCTCTCAACCAACAAGCCAAGAAGAGCTGTGTCTAAACCAGCTTTCAAGTACAAAAAATTTGTATACTAAAAAAATTATTTTAAAAAGCAGTAAAAAAGTTGACCCAAACAAAACCTTAATCTTATTTGTAACCAAACTCATGTAGATTTCTTACATCTTAATAGTAGTGATATAGTAAATAAAATGTCTCTACTAACCTCATTGTTAGATCAAAATTGAATTTTGTGACCGTTAATTCACTGATAACAGTCATTAGAGTAATCCAAGCAAACTTACTTTATACCCATCTTGGCAAATACAAGCTCTCATTGGAAGGATTTCCACTGGCCTTTGCCTCCCCATTTACCCAAAATAAGAGGGACCTATGAAATGATTACCGCACGTAAGCAAAATCAGTCGTAATGAATCTGAAAGCTTAAAGGAAATTCTTGTAGGCTAACACATGGATTCGTCTTCTTCAAGCTGTTTCCGAAGATTGCTAAGCTCGGTGCTGAAGCTCCTGAGCTTGAGCCATGGAAGTTCTGCTGCAACGACGAAGCAAAAGAGAAGACAGACTTTCAGAATCATGAATCATTCATAAAACAAACGAGCAAAAAACAAAGCTAATTAAATTCATAGAAAGAAACAAGATTGTAACTTGGGAAAAAAATGGCTCAGAATTGCCTTGACTAAATTATTTTAGGATCCAAGACTATTTGCTCACATAGAAAATACCATCTGTAACTCTCATAATTGTATTCCGAATTAAGTAGAAGAAGTTTGCATTTTGTTTGCATTTTGATTAAAATGCCCCGCAGTTCAAGAAAAAGCCCTGTAGGCTATGTTTCAACACTTCGACAAGAAAAATCATTGAACCACAGTTCGCAGTTAGTTTTGTATCTTAAAGTATATAGAATCATTTGAATTAAAAGCAAGAAGAGAGAAGTACTGGTACTCTATTGACGGACCCCACAGTTGAAACGGAGGTGGCCATAGTTCAAAGTGAGGGTTTCAGAGATCTTAAGGAACTCACATTACAAAAGAACTGAGCCAATTGATTGTAGCTAGGCTTTGAAATAGGAAATTTCTATATATATAAAAGAACAGTACATATAACTGTGGTTGGCACTCTGCTTTATACTTGGAAAAATTATTCTATGCGGGCGCCGAACGTCGTACGGAGACCAACCAGAATGCGCCACGTCGCCCCTTTGCTCTGTGTCGCAGCTCGGTATTGCTCGGTACCGCTCAATATCGCGGCTCGGTACAGCTGATGTAGAGCATTCTGTTTGGTCTTCGGACGACATTCTGCGTCAAGGCTCCGCATAGAAAACACATGGCTGCATCATGAGAAATTATTCTATGTGGATGTCGAACGGTCTGGAGACCAACCAAAATGCATCATTTCACCCGGTACCTAACAGTATTGAGAACCGGTATTAAGCAAAAAAGTGACGTGGCGCATTCTAGTTGGTCTCCGGATACAGTCCGAGTCTGCACATAATAATTTTTCACATCATGACCCACTATTGATGCAAGTTGTATAGCTTCTGGAGCTGAGGAAACATTAAGGTGGGGCAAGGCATATCGATGCCCATGAGTTCTTGTCCACAAATAGATTCTTGACTTGTCAGTTGTCACCACAAAAAATTGAAAGCAAAAATGATTATAATTAGAAAAACAGAGTGTGAGTCTGTTCTTTGTTCTCTGTATTTTGTTTTCTGACAGACAAATAGTGCACATCCTCTCAATCTTTATATAAATTCTGAACTTAGAAAACAGGATGATAACTATGAAACTTAACCGTTAAGGGCATTGATGGATCAGAAGTTAAAAACAAAGCCTTGATAAACTAGTCGAAGTACAAAAATGTCACCATGTATTCACTCTCTTTCTCTATTTTTGTCTCTCTTTTAGTATCAGCCCATCATTTTTTCTTTTGGAGGGAACCGAGTTACACAACATAACATTTATTTAGCTTTGAATTTCACATTAATCACATACTGTAAGTGTAAACATCACAAACAGAGCAACAAAGCAGAAATTAGCAAGAAGGAAAATGTAAAAACAGCAACAGGAAGAAGTTCTTGAATTTCTTTAGTACCATTTCATCACAACAGCAATATAATATAGACAACTGAAAGAGTTATGCAGAAAACAAAGCTGCTTCTATATTTCAACGGTATGATTCCAGTCGATTAAGCCTCAATGATGTAGTTTATAGGATGAAAAAGATGCAGAGAAAATGTAAGTGCTGCTGTATATCAAGAGGCAGAACCATTTATATATGCTGTATATCAGTAAAGGCCTTACAGGTTTGACTAAATATATTATCAAACAAGCTTAGAATCATACAGTAACCAGATCACATGAATCAATGTGCCACATTGAGTTTGTAGAAAGGCCTAGAACTAACCAAATGACTGGTTCAAGTAAAAACAATCTAGCTCCAGACAGTTCAAGCTTTATTCTATGAGTTCGAGTCGGATCGTTCATTATGCAAGAGTGAAAATGATTTTGATCTGGTCAATGATAATAATATAATGATAAAAAGAATGAAAAAAAAAATAATCACTTAATATAACAAAGTGAGAAATATTTTAAAATATTTTTTTACAACTTTGTGATCCAATCCGTGTCCAAATGAACCCAAATCAAACATTTAAAACACAATTAGAAACTTCAAGATAATCATTAATCAAATGATATTCAAATCTTGCATGATTGTAATCAAATTGGGCATTTCAACATGACAAATCCAACGAGCTAAGATTATTTAATTCCAACATCATTAAGGCACTTAAATGTTGAAGAAATGATCTATGATTGAGGGAATAATATGAGAAGTTTGATTGAATGTTTCAAATTTTGGGTATATTTATAGGGCATGTACTCTAAAAAATTTATATATAATCACCCACTCTCAACACAAACGGGTCGAATATTTTCTTCATATTCAAGAGAGCTCAGAGGCTCTAACAATCTCGGAGTTCCATCCAAGCATCATAGATGTCCACCATTTAACCATCTTCGTTGAACCACGCCTGATTGCCACCGATGAAATGCTGCCCAATAGTAATCATCAGTCCATTGCCCTATTGTCATTATCGGACCACGACCAACCATCATCATCAGAACACAAATCAAGCTCTACTATTAGATATTTGTCAAACACATTCATCCTCCAATGCTGCCCAATAGTAATCATCAGTCCATTGCCCTATTGTCATTATCGGACCACGACCAACCATCATCATCAGAACACAAATCAAGCTCTACTATTAGATATTTGTCAAACACAATCATCCCCCACAAAGTCCCCCCC
>NW_021318693.1:4910432-4918893 GCF_001605985.2 Dendrobium catenatum
GTTGACAAATCCAACGAGCTAAGATTATTTTAATTCCAACATCATTAAGGCACTTAAATGTTGAAGAAATGATCTATGATTGAGGGAATAATATGAGAAGTTTATTGAATGTTTCAAATTTTGGTATATTTATAGGCATGTACTCTAAAAAAATTTATATAATCACCCACTCAACACAAACGGGTCGAACATTTTCTTCATATTCAAGAGAGCTCAAGGCTCTAACAATCTGGCAGTTCCATCCAAGAATCATATGATGTCCACCATTTAACCATCTTCGTTGAACCACGCCTGATGCCACGATGAAATGCTGTCCAATAGTAATCATCAGTCCATTGCACTATTGTCATTATCGGACCTACGACCAACATCATCATCAGAACACAAATCAAGCTCTACTATTAGATATTTGTCAAACACAATCATCCCCATAAAGTCCTTAGTAAATTTATCCTCATCTATTTTTTCATCTTTATTACAAGGGCTTTTAGGCAGTTGCCCCCCCCCCACACACACACACACACACACACAAGTTTTAAAATATTATGATCTTTTAGACAATTGACCTAGCATAATTAAACAAAAATTGATATATGTTGTTATGTAGGAACAATGAATCAAATACAAAGAGAAATAGTGAAGAGATATTTCTTAAGAACAAAATCACATAATTTGAAGATATTATAGTTCCATATATAACAACCAAGATTTAGGATCACTCTTGCCATTCACTAATATTATTTGGCATTATAGCTTTGTCTTGACATATAACAAATACATCATAATACACAATATTACACATACATTGATGAACACATCACAATACAATGATAGAGCAGCAGTTACCTAAGAATGCTAATTAGATCTTCATGATGCTTGGACTAAGAGTGGGTGTGTGAACTATAGTGCATGGTCAAATTTATTGAATAAGATTTCATTTGGGATGATTTTTTTACTACTTTTAAAAACAGATTTTTAGTATAAAATATTAATTTTTATACTAGAAAGCCGCTTTAAAAAGAAATAAGAAAGTCGACCCAAACGAAATCTAAAGCTTCATTTTGGACAGCTTTTAACTATTGTTTTTTTAATTGTTTTCAAGAAATTCGTGTACTAAAATGCTGCTTTAGAAAATATTAAGAAAGTTGTTCTAAACAAAGCATTGAGACAGCTTTCTAATACAAAAATTAAAAAATTTGTACTAAAAAGTTGCTTTGAGGAGCAATAAGAAAGCTGCTCAAATGAAACCTTAATATATAAAAGATAGCCAAAATTTTTAGGTGCATGTCCTATGAAATATTAATTTACCATAAAAAATAACATATATTATTATTCAAATGTTTTTCTTTTATTAATGAGATATCAAATATAAAAGACAAATATTTGATGTAAGCTTAATCACCCGATGGAAATGATGATTATTTAACTAATTATAATTGTTAGGGAATGAATCAAGGGAGATCAAAATTAGGCTGGATACATAATGATAGTATCACTTGGGGTTTGTTTGGATGGCTTTTTTACTACTTCTTAAAGAAACTTTTGAGTACAAAATTTTGAAGTTGCTTTAAGAGGTAGTAAGAAAGCCGTATCGAACACAACCTTAATTGCTAAATCTATTTTTAATTTAAAAATTTAAGTTTTCTTTTGAATATCAGCATATTTGATAGGAGACTAAGGCTTCGTTTGAGATGGCTTTTTTACTGGTTCTTAAAGCAATTTTTTAATACAAAAAGTAAATTTTTTATACTAAAAAGCTGGTTTAAAAAAAAAAAACGGTTCCAAACGAAGCCTAAATCTAAAACTCCACACATCTTAATAATCTTCTATTATTTTTACATGATAGTTCCTTAAATAAGTCATCACTCCACTCAAATAGATTAAAGTATCATCAAATAACATACATCAAGAGCTCGCTTAATCACATAAGAATATTAACTATAGGGGATAATTACCCTAAATATTGATTTATATCAACTTATTAATACATTTAAAATTGTTACCGAGTACAAAAATTTTAATGGAATCATCTTGAGACTAAATCAACTAGCAAGCAAATAAATTGCATCCACCCTTTGCTAGCTGTTACATCAATCTCCTATTTTCTTGCAAGGGTTATACAAAATAATTATCAACCAAACCATCTAAGGCGACTTTCTCTAATCTTATCTTCCACTGGAGCTACTCCAACCTTTTCACGTATATGCTCATTTTGCATCCTATCTCTAAGGGTCAAGCCACTCATCCACCTAAGCATCCTCATCTCTGCCACATTTAACTTAGTATTATGCTTCTTTTTTAGTGGCCAACATTCGGCTTCAACCATCCAACTTGAATTCTTTTGATAATATCCACATCTATTTCACCATCACTCTGAATAATAGATCCAAGATATTTAAAACGTGTTACTCTTATTAATGACTTGATCGCTCAAAGTCACAATCCCCTCACTAGGTCCATTACTACTAAAATTGCACTTCATATAATCCATTTTAGATCTACTCAATCGAAAAACTTTAGTCTCTAATGTTGATCTCCATAATCCATGCATGTTTATCTTCAACTCCCTCTCTAGTTTTATCAACAAGAAGAATATCATCAACAAAAAGCATGCATCAAGGTACATCCTCTAGTAAATGTCTAGTGAGAACATCCATGACTAAAGCAAAAAGATATGGACTTAAGGCTAATCCTATATGTAATCCAACCGAAATAGAAAAAAAAAACAAAACAAAACAAAATACCTTATGTCGGCGAAGAGCGACCCTCGGCGGCGCGCGAGCAGGAAAGAGAGGAAAGGATGCTCGGCGAAGTCCGGTGACCGTCGACGGCGAATTCCGGTGACCTTCGGCGACGTCAATCCATAGCGAGCGATGGACGACGATGGGCGAAACACGCGAGGTGAGAGAACGGAAGGAAACGAATGAGCGGCCAGAGGGGCTCGGTGTCAAAAAATAGGGCTTTCACCAGCAGACGTTCCGGCAGGGTAAACGCCGGAACCATTGCCGACGCAATTAGCGCCGGCAATAAGTCGTTGAGTTTAAATACGCCGACGCAATATCCATCGGTAATTTGCGCCGGTATGTTTCCGCCGTAACATTCGACGGAACTGGTTCAGAGCTCGTTTTACCGACGCATAGACCGACGCATGGGACGCCGGAAGTTTTCCGTTGTATCATGCGCCGGTAAATACGTCGTAAGGTCTCCGTCGCAATATCTAGGAATATTCCGCCGTTACCTGCGTCGTTCGTACCGGCGCAAAATTTTCTGCCGGAAAATCCGACGGTAATCGCGTGTTTTCCCGTAGTGAAAATTGAAATTGAATTAAGTCCCCTTTGTGATAAAATATTTATGAAGATAATGGAAGCTAAAAATATTAACGGATTTCGAAAACATTTTAAGGCCTATATTTTAAGAGCTCGATATGATGAAAATCAAACAAATAATGCTATTGAATTAGTTATGATTACAAGTATTATTTGATGAAAATTCTTATCCTCATGTTCATCATCCGCTTCTTCATTTTGAACATTACAGTTTATTATAAATAAGTATTTTATCCTATGTCTATGATTGTGGTGGTAAATAGATGTCATTCAATGGTTTATCATTCTAAAAAATTCTACCATTACCAATATTATTTAATATATGAACAAAAACATATTACTCTCCCTTTTCCTTAATAAGTTATCTACATAGAACATGCTCTAATCTATGAAATGCTCTATAAAACTTAAAATTTTGGTGTGCTTAGTTCCGTGAATCATCCAAAATTGTATGTCAAGCTTTTCTAGTTGGAGAAAAATATTCTCTTTACAAGTTATCTTATACATAAGTGTCACATATAGTGAGGGAATTAAGATCCACTTCTATAGGAAGGTTAACCTCAACCAAAGAGGCTAATGTATAGGGACTTAATTAAGTTAGAGCAAAATATGAAGTCATTTAGGCATTTAGCAACTTTGTCAAATGAGCATGCTTAGTGGTATAGAGATTTTTAATAAGATATGTATGAGTTTTATTATGATCTATGCTAGGCCATTTTGCTTAGGGTGATAAAATTAGAATAACACAAGTTTATGTCATAAATCAAATTTACATATATATGGTGTGAAAAAGTTTCAACACTTTGTTTGCTTTGCACCTTAGCCTATACACATTTGAGTACTATATTATTACAAGAATTAATCTAGGGTCCTTTGAAGATAAGATCAATAAGTTCAATAATGTTCATATATTAGCTTCCGTAAGGGCAATATGCCAATATTAGGGAGGAGTGGATTCAAATATTGGTTTAGAACTATGCCAAAGATTTGGTACTAATAGAATTTTATAGTGTGTTTATTGCAATCTCAAGCCATAGTAAGCAAGTACTCACTAAGTAAATTCAATTTTATTTTCTTCTTAATTAGGATTAGGCTAGCTTGACCGAAGATCAAATTATAGGTAGTTGACTCATAGAGTACACAAAATCCACTCAATGAGTGTCAAGGATGTTTTTGGTCAATGGTAATGATTGCCTTAAAATTTATAATGAAAAAAACCTCCTTCTATGATACTAGCTTTGCTTATCTTAATAAAGTCAATTAGATAGGCTCAACCATCCATTTTGCTATGGGTGAGGTATTTCTATAGGGGGTGTGTACTAATACCTCATCGATATCGATAAATTAAATTAATATTACACCCTCTATAATATTTTAACAATGGGGGCTGATAAAGTCTACTCTCTAATTATTGCAAAAGTGCGATTAATATTTAACTAAAGAAGACCTTGAGATTCATCCTTTTTGAATTTTCACGCAAAAAACTTTTTCTTTTTTAATATGTGCTAATAAGCTCTAGTACTCTATATTGAATAATATCATTAATTTTTATCAATTCAGAAAAGCCTAGCTTTCTCTCTCGCAACAAATATTTCTAAATAAAAACAGAAATTAAACCCTAAATTCATCTGCACTCAATCAAAACTAAAACACAACAACATACTAAAGACAAAGAATTAGCTGCCAATATGATTAATATTCTATCCCAAATTTACGCCATTTTGGACATCAAAAAGTCTCTCCATACAAAACTTTCCAAAGCAACAAAATAATGGAACAGTAAAGTTCAGCAGCAGAGATGAACAGTAGCTCTCTTATCCCTTTCCGGAAATTTCATGGCCTACAAAGACAAATTTCCCACCTCCTAAGGCTAACGCAGCAGCAAAGTCATGAAACCACTTAATGGTAGATAGCTTTCCCTTATCCTTCACTTGCAAATTAGACCCACAAAGATGGAGAAATCCCCCTCACGCACATGATTTCAGACAAAGCATTTGAATTCAAACAAGCTATGCACATCAAATCAGCAATCAATTCATAAGCGTTAGGCAGGAATGGGGTCCTGTAATGGGGAAGAAGATTGAAGCTTTATCTGTGCAATGGCTAATTAATTTATGAGTCGTGTCAGAAGACGACAGGCAAATGAAGAGGGCTGTGGAGCATTAAAATTGGACCACAGAGATGCATATAGAAGCCTCCAAATATTTGTTGTTCCCTAGAAGATAATTTTTCCAATAATATATATATACATTTATGCAGCTAAGGTAAACTTGCATGGCCGTACATTAATATAGAATTAGTAAAATACAAGGAGTATAACAGTGTAATGCCCACGTTCAACTCATGCCAAAAATATTTTTATTATATATATAGTTTACCATTGTTTTATGTTTATATATATATTTCGATGGAAGTGGAACCATCTAATTATTATATAATTTGCGTTTTGCTCGGTAGGATTAGACTGTTGTTGTGAATTATAAGAATGATTAATTATAAGTTCATGAATGATGCTATGATGTGAAGTATAGAAAGGACCACTACATTCAACTATATAGAAAGAAATAAAAAGAAAATCTTTATAGCTCTTATCAATGATTAGGTCGAGGGTAATTGTATATCCCCAAATTAAAGTCTTGTATCGTGAGGAAGTCAAAGAAGGCGAAGCGGAAAAACGAGCTTTCATTACCTGGAATCATATGAAGGAGAAGAGGTCGAAGGGTCATGTTGTTTCGACACTTGAGGTTGTGCAAGAAATCCGAATCGACTGCGGCACTTTCTTCACTAGGGCCGCTGAAGACGAAGGAAGGAATAAAAAGTGAATGAGTCGATTTAGTAGAAGGGATTATGCCTTCCTGTAAAATAGAAATGGGATGGAAAGACGAAGGAGCCTGAGAGTGTGAGAGCGGAAGTGAGGGAAAAGGATCGGGCGAGCGGCAAGCAGACGGCTTGGAGTGGTAAGTTTAAAATTTATTAGTGATTTATTTTGTAAGTAGTAAATAATATTAATAAAATTTTATCTAAAATCTATACATTAAAAAGAATTTAGAAAATATCAAAATTAAATATTAGTTTTGAGTATGAATATACATAGACCATAATTAAATTCATATATATAATTTTATATTAGATAAGGAAAAAATTAAACTTATATTATGTTAAATCATAAATTAGATTTAGAAGAGTAAATACTTCATAAGTTAAAAATAATTGATATCGATAATGAGAGTATATTTAATTAGTTAATTAAAGTAAGAACTTATTAAATATAAAATTTTATTAAATATTTGACATGATTTGAAACCCGGCCCATACCCAACTTAAAAAGTTTTGGGTTTGTGTCAACCCATTTGCCATACGGCTCGGGGTCAAGTTTAGCAAGCCGACTCATTTTAAAAATCGGGCTAGGTTCTGGTTGACCTAAAAAACCCGAAAGTAACCTAATTTGACCCGAAATCTGAAGGCCTCACCGCGCATGCACGCACGATTCGATTGTCGAACGACCGCCAAGCACCGACAGAGCTTTCCGGTGTTCCCGCGATGAGCTTGTGATCCCTCTTCTTAACCCCAAGCTTGCTCGCCATTTTTGAAATCCCAAACCCCAAATTGAATAATCATTTTCCTTTTTCAACTTGAGCTTCTTCTCCCAGTTGTGAAATCTCAAACTCTTTCAACATGCCACCAATGATGATAAATCTGCAGTTGATTTATAACCAATCGCTTGCCGGTGAGCCTCTAGAGCTAATGAAGGTGGATTTTGACGTCATGGTGATACCATCAACTCCCTCTCCAGTCTTATCAACAAGTAGAATATCATCAACAAAAAGCATACAACAAGGTACATCCTCTCACAAATGTCTAGTGAGAACATCCATGACTAAAGGAAAAAGATATTGACTTAAGGCTGATCCTTGATGTAATCTAACCCAAATCTTAAAAAAATGCATAAAAAAAGCGCAAACCTCAGAGGCGAAGCGATCGGAGCGGGGAGAGCCTTCGGCGGCTGAAGTGGAGGCTTCATTTGGAGGAACTTATCGGTGACCAGAGGGAGCTCGTCGGCGGCCTGAGGAGGTGTCTCGAGAGGGAGAGGTTAGAGGAGACAGAGGCGAGCGCCGCACATTAGAGAGAGAGAGAACGCAAAGAAATGAAAAGGAAGGCTCGGGACAGATTATTCTAGGGCCTTTTCCGGCGACTATCCGGCAGTTCCAACCGCCGGAAATAAATTAGGTAAACACTGGCGGTTTGAGTCGTCGGTTACACGTCGGTAAGATTTAATGCCGATGGTTTAATTGGCGGTGTCTGGACCGCCGCTGTTTTCGGCGGCTATATTTAACATAACAGGCGGTTCGACCGCCGGTAATGTCACGACCCGACCCGACGGGGACGGATCCCGCCCGAGCCGGACCGCGACCAAACCTTCTTATCCAGGATCTGGCTTTGGAATTTGGTTACTTAACTGAATATTCCAAATTACTCAACTCAACAGACAAACAAACTCAGAGCTACTATTTATCATCAATCACAGCGGAACAAACATCTATATTTTCATTTTCCTTAAAACAATCATCTACAGATACAGTACATGGCTTTTGAACAGAAAGAAAGACAGAACAGAAAAGCCATGACTGTACAAAAAATCAAAAGGTACAAACAATACCTACAGATCATAATTCAGAAATCTACTCCTGGACTTCCTTCCCTTTCCCAGAACCTGAAAACCACCAGAAAACAAGAGTGAGCTCAACAGCTCAGCAAAGCAACAAACCACCAATCAAAACTCTCAGAATCCAAAACCAAACTCATCAGACAGAAATCAGAACAGAAATCGGAACAGAATCAGATCTCGAATCAGAACAGAATCAAATCAGAACTTATACGGACATATATCAAACCAGAATCAGAGTCGTACAGAAATCAGAAATTCAGATCATATCAAATCAGAACTAAACGGAATAGATATCAAATTACACAGATCAGAAATCAGAAACAGAACAGATCAGATATAACAGAATCTTACAGAACAGATACGGAAATCAGAATCAGATCAAATCAGATATCAGATATTTAATTCATAGCTAAATGCCCTGACACTGACGGAATCTCTACGGATTCCGACCCCTTATGCCTCCCTTCCC
>NW_021318693.1:4923754-4937471 GCF_001605985.2 Dendrobium catenatum
CAAAGGGAGCATTGACTCTAACTGTGCACTACCCATCCTGAAGGTGGCTGTGTCTTCTTCATCACCTGGTGCATGGTACACAGTATCCCTGCCTGGATGTGTTCCTAGCAGTTCATCACAGCATTCTGGCCAGGATTCCCAACGGCGACCAACACCCACCACATTCGGGCCCACAACAGCTGGGCCATCAATTCTCAAGCCAAGTATAACCTGGACATCTTGGAGCGTTATTGTCATCTCTCCGACCGTAAAATGAAAGCTGTACGTAAGTGGACACCATCGCTCTACAAATGCTGTTATGATCCAAACGAATAAATTGTAGATGACGAATGTTATGTAGCACTAGATTTCTTAGAACATAAATCATTCGGGGGCACTCCACAGACCACTCACGTAAGGTCCATAAATGGGTTGAAGGAACCAGCGGAGACGCCTATTTTCAATGAAAAAATATGAGACAAACAAAAAAAGAACTTAATATGTTACTAGATAAGAAACGTAATTAATGCAACTGCTAGGTCACCTGATTAGGGTCATGAGCCCTATATGATGTGCCTATTGAAACAATGCTCATTTCTCGAATTGACTCCTCCCCACGCTCCTCATGTGTGGTATGACGCCCACCACGTCGTTGCCTTGATCTATCAGCCATTAACTATATTTGCATAACCAAGCTATTTTTAATGCAACACCATGTGGAGTCGTGGAAAGATTCAATGCACTAAGCAAATTTTTATTAGGGCTTCAAAGGTAAATAGGAGAGAACATGAACATCTATAACTAGCTTTCCATTAATTAAGACATCATACATCATTGTCCTTCAAATAAACTAACATAAATAAACTAACGTAGAGAACATGAACATCTTGAACTAGCTTTCCATAAATTAAGACATCATACATCATAAAAGTTAATAGGAGAGAACATGAACATCTTGAAGTAGCTTCAAATAAACTAACATAAATGTTATAATGATTATTTTGATACACATCACGTAGGTGCCTCAAACTATTGATACCACTACGGGAAAACAAGCGAATACCGTCGGATTTTCCGGCGAAAAATTTTGGACTGTAATAAACGGCGCAGTTACCGGCGAATTTGCTCGACGTAAAGTTTGCGTCAACCTTTCCGGCGCAAAATACGCCGTAAATTCACCGATGCATGTTCGGACGGAATATCCGACGGTATAGGCATGCCTGAACCATTTCCGTCGCACGTTACGGCGGAATTATTCCGGCGTATATTACCGACGGACATTGCGCCGGCGTATTTAAACTCAACGAAATATATCCAACGGATTAGACGTCGGAAATGATACTGATGTCACTAGTGTCATTACCGGCGGAACTTCCGTCGGTAAAAGCCCTAATTTGCGAACCTGAACCCCTCTGGCCGTCATTCATTTCCTTCCATTCTCTCACTTTGACTGCTTCGCCCGTCGTCGTTCGTCGCTCGCCGTGGTTAATATGGGGTTTTCCTGTAGTATACTCTACATGATGTGGATCCCAATCCTTGGACGTAGCTTTGAGATGGCATGCCTCGATCTACTGATGATATCTTTAAATCATTAATAAAAAATTAATCAGTAGACTCAGTCTCAAAATCAAACCAACCATATAACATATTGTAGTAAAATAAATATTATTTTAATATGTTTTATACCTCGATGATCCTGGATTATTTGGGCATGTTGCTCTATTATGACTATTTTGCTTGCAATGTCCGCACCTCTTATTCGCTATTGAATTAGCCTCATCCATTGTGTTATGAAATCTATTTATCCTCGGTCTACTTATACGCCTTCTGAAAGCCGATGCAAGTAAAGGTATAATTCCCTGAACTTTGCTGAAGTTCGGCCAAACTTCCTTCGGGGGAACAACATGAAAAAGGCCGGAGTACGTTTCCCTATAGGAGTTGAGTGTGAAGTATTTGTGATACGAATGGATTATGATTCCATCGCCTATATCCGGCTACAGCTATGACATGAACGCACTGCACATGATAGAGTTGTGGTCTCTTACATGTGCAGGTACAATTTTCAAGTGATGGAATCTCAACTCTATGTGGGCGACATGACGAATCCACAACTTCAAATTCACCTCTATTAATAGTTATGGGTTGTGGGCATCTTCTAGCCTCACGTTCAATTCGTTGTAACATAGCTATCGTACGTGGAACAAATTCAGATTCCCCAGACATAAGCCACTTCTCAACGTCTGTAGAACGCCTGACGAATAAAGATACAAGGTTATAGTATATGGACATTACCAGACATTGAATTGGAAGTCCACGAGCACGTTTAAGAACTCCATTAAAACATTATGATGCATTGGTTGTCATGATGTTGTATCGACATCCGTTGTCAAATAGTAATGATCACTTGCTAACATCACATTCTATTAACCAGTCATATGCCTCTTATTTCACATTTTTAATGTGGTTCATCATGCGAGTGAAGTTCACGATATCATCAGTACTACCAGCTAAGTACATGTTAATGCATAGGCCTTCAACATCAGGAATTGCTTTACGACGTAAAAATTTTTTGTAGTTCTCACGCAGATGACGCAGGTAGTGTCTATGAACGGCGTTAGGACAATTTTCTCGGCACCCTCTCACCAAACCAGGATACTTATCAGATATTATACATAAATTTTGACGGAGTTGAACTACTTCGACCAAGTCATGTAAGTTCTTAAGGAACCAAACCCATGATTCGTTGCTCTCGGATTCAACAACTGCAAAGGCCAACGGAAATAATCCACCGTTTGCATCAATTCCCACAGCTACAAGAAGTGTGCCACGATACTTCCCTAGTAGGAAAGTTCCATCAAGGCTTAGGACGGGCCGGCAATGTTGCCACCCAAAAATTGATGGCCAAATGCCCAAAATAAAGCCTTAAATCGTGAACCTCCAACCAATTCAATATTGGATACAGTTCCTGGTTGGGTCAACCGTATAGCTTCCATAAAACATAGAAGGATCGATATGATTCCTCATACATACCAAATATTGATTCGATGGCTTTTCTACGTGCATCCCATGCCTTCATGTATGAAATCTTCATTTCAAACTTCGACTCTATTCTTACAATTACCTCCTTCGGCTTCATATCGAGCTATTGTTTTATAATAGGCATGATATGCCTACATATAAATTTCGAGGTGCAATTATGATGCCCACCAAGCATAATAGGCTGAGTGCAACTATGTGGAGGACCCACATATGAGACTTTCCAAAGGCCACCAAATCTTTTACTTCGTGATGCATGTAAATGCCAAGAACAAGCCCTATGCACATTGTTATATTGACTACATAAAATAGTGAGACGACTTTTATTGGAAGTCGAATTTATGTACTCAACATTTTGTGAAATGGACCAACCATTAATTGCAGCCAGTAAATCTTCTTTGTTTTGAAATATTTGACCTTCATAAATTTCAAAAGGAATGCCCGCTTCGTTTGAGCTTACAATATTGAGGACAGGAGGATCACACTGATCATTACGATCCCATTGTTCGGATGCTTCAATTATTTCCTTGTAGTTGTTGTCTGCCTCCATCGATTCTACTCCAGCTACATTTCATCTTGCATGATCTTCAATAAGCTCAACACCAATATTTTCATCATTCATATTATTATTCATTGATCCATATAAATTTGTTGCTGGTTCACTACATCCATCTCTTGAATCAGTACTACCACTATCCATAGTTTCGTATGAACCTACGTCATTATTATCCATCATACCTCCGTCTAACCAAACATTTTCATTTTGTTCTGACTGAGATACGTACGATCGTTTCAAATGTACTATTACTTTGTCTAACTATAATTAGACGTTCGGTTACACTACGATGTGGACGAAATTATTTTGGCATGAAATTAGGTTGCTCCGACAAACTGAGTTGGCCTTCAAAATTATTTTTCATATCTAACGAATTTACTTCTCTATCATACCATAGGTTTTGACTGGTAAAAGAAAATATTTAGTTATGCTTCAATTTTGCTAAAAGGGAATTCAAAAACCAAATAGTAACATAATAAAGTTTAATATACTTACGTTTGTACCCCCGTTGACGGACCAGCAACATCTCAATAATTTATTTGTTCGGCCTCGACGTACACAATGACAGGATCAATTCTAGCCTCCAATAACATAAACTCACAAACCTCATCATCAGTGACATGTGTAGCACAGTAGCCACCATTACTACGAAGGCGACATGTTAGGCTGACAGTATTTGTTGTAGGATTTATCCTAAGTGCATGCATTATTCTGTCTTTTAGCATAGTAAGTGATATGTCATAATCAATAATGATTGGCCGATTTTGCCCACCAATATATGTGGCTGTGAACTCATCCTCGATACGCAGCTCTCCACCAAAAAATAATAGCAAGTGTGACATGCTATCCTAAATTAAAGATAGAGGAGGGTCAATTAACAGAATGCCATATTTTTTTAAACATCTTCACTTATCATAGTGCACATAATATACGTAATGAAAAGCGTTTTAACGCGTCAGAATACACTTTTTACCTCATTTCTGAAGAAATGAACGTAATTAAATTTTTCGATTCGATTAATAAAATACGTTCACCTGATATTTCATAATTTATATTGGTTCATATGTTGGTCTTCATTATTTTCATATGTTGGTCTTCATTATTTAGCATATAGTCCAACTTCTTGCTTTGACAAACAAATAACAAAAGTGTCTTAACTTTGATTCAGAAGATTGATCTCTTGCAGATATCAAATAAAATCTCTCCTAAATATATCATGATTTCTTCTTGACACCTCTCTAATCAGATTTTTTCTTATTACTTTTTCCTATTCTTTAAAATTTGTTTTTCAAAATTCTAATGAAATATCCAAATCCATATCTCCTATATAAATTTTTTTAAATAAAAAGTGCTCTACATGTATACTTTCCATAATCCCTTTATTTTGTTGCATATTCGAGTGTTACATTTTTTCCAATAATGAATCATATACATTTTCTTAAAATTAATATTGCTTCAGTGGTTTTATATTCACAAGAACAAACAAAAGGTAAATTTTATTTTTCTAAGATTTATATAAATTAATATTTTTATTAAACATTAATATTAAATTTTAATTTTAAAAAATCAAAACCTATTAACTAAGGTTTCTGTGGGGTCGGGTGGCAACATCTTTGGATTGGTTGGAACAAAAATGATTATAGGCAATGGTGATAGTTGAATTTTAAAAGCATTAAAATACTGAAAAGTTATTTTGAGTGTTTTTCAATCAACTTTATTTATTTGAAAAAAAAGAAACGTTAAATACTCACTAAACAATAATGTTTAAAAATAAAAAAGGGAAAACAATCTAACTTATAGGTTTACATTATACTTGTGTTGTTTTTAAAATTATAAACATTAATTTATTTGAAAAAAAATTTATCTAATACATGTTTGTTGGAAGTCGAATTTATGTACTCAACATTTAAATTATCTTTTTCTTCTCAAACTCTCCTCTTCCTACCTTGTCCTGCGCTTCCAAACTTAAAACTTTCCTTTATTTCATCCCTGGGATGTAAATATTTCTCTCGCTCTCTCTGCCTTGAATGTAATGTCCAAAACGAATGTATTTATAAATGGGGATTTGCATAAAAATCAAAGTTACAAACTAACAGCTATGCAAATCAGTTCATGCTTTTCCTAAATCTCTTACAAAAATACCTATTCTTTTCACTTATACAATCTCATAAAAAATTCCAATAAATCTGAATGAAAAAGAGATCTCTTGATATATCACCAATCAATTCTCTTTTTATTTTAGAAAAATTTTGAAATACTCTTCTGGAACATAAACTTTTTTGCTAAGGAAATAATTTATTTATTTTTTTCCTCTCCAAAAATAATAGGGAAAACAATTTATTTAGAAGATCTTAGCAGTAAAGCTTAGTTTTTTTTTTAATTGGTGGAAAATTTAAAAAGGGTGGAACTAACATTTTATCTTCATTTCAAAGTAATTACATTAAACGATAAGTACACGTAATAAAATTAATTTACTTTCAAATAATTTATCATATACTTTTAAATTAATATTTTTATAGACTCTAGCAAGGCAGTCACATGGATTTGCAATATGATAAATAAGCTCTCCGCGGTCAACATGAATTATAAATAAATTCAAATAAAAACATACGAAAAATAAAATTTACTGTTTCCAATATAAACTCTCCACTCAAACATTAACACCTTCAACTAATAAGACTAAACATCCTAAAGAAATACAAATAACAAACAAATTACAAAATTAAGCAACATGAGTTCTTCATTGCAAATACATCAAGAAAAAATTAATCATACATTTCACTTTTTGGCAGATCACATTAAATGCATTATAAACTAAAAACAAAAAATTATTCAACAAAAATTAAAACAAACTAAGGAAAATGTAATTACTCTCTTTTTCTCTAAGCTAAGGAAGTGCGAGCTGAGAGCTGAGGCACTTTCTCCTCTCACACGCCCTTTTTATAAGGCAGTCTACTAACTCCCAACGCCATTCGCTTAACTCCCAAACGCCATCTCATTAAAGCCCTTTCATTACCTCGCTGCACTGAATGCCACCCATCCAGGCAAATTGGCCACAATTATCGATCTGGTCGGCGATAACGCCAAAGCAGTAATGATCCACAGCTGAACACGTCAGCAACCAGGAAATGCCCTGACTAAAAGCGAATTCTAAAATGTAACTTTAGCCATTGAATGCGCTTTATTGCTCAGCGTATTCTTTAAATGCGGTTTAATTTAAGCGCTTCCATAATACGCCGTACTTTATAGCGTAATTCTTCTTTTTAATTTATCCAATTAAGCTTTTTTCCCCTAATAACGCCACGAACCGTGCTTCTTCCTAAAATTTTTTGCTCTCTTTCCTCTCCTTATATATATATAATATATGATAAGATCGTCAAAGGTGGGGTGGATGAAGACAATGTAGATGAAGCAATGATGAAGTTAGTAAGATTGGAGAGGTCACATATTTTGAATTTGTCTAATTTGGTGAATTCATAATTCATGGAAAATAGATTTTTTTGGATATTATGAATTCCTTAAATAAAATATTATATATTTATTTTATTTTCAATCAAATACATGTAAATTTAAAAATCGTACATTAATTTTTCTTTACATCTCTAATACATAGACTAAAGAGGCACTTAGTTACTAGCAGCAATCAAGTTTTTTGCTGGTGATGGAGCGTAGCCTCACCATTTTCATACCAACTTCAGGATGTATAGAAAGTGAAGAAAGTTGTGATGCTACATCCCTTCTCCTCTCTACCATTATGGGGATTAAAATGCCATGCATTAATTTTTCTTTACATCTCTAATACATAGACTAAAGAGGCACTTAGTTACTAGCAGCAATCAAGTTTTTTACTGGTGATGGAGCGTAGCCTCACCATTTTCATACCAACTTCAGGATGTATAGAAAGTGAAGAAAGTTGTGATGCTACATCCCTTCTCCTCTCTACCATTATGGGGATTAAAATGCCATGAAGTATTACATTTAGGGTTGGGTTTTATGCTAGAACTTTAAAGATTGTAAGTGTTTTCTAAGGTAAACTAGCTAGCCCATGAAAGTACAAAAAGTTACTATAGTTACTCCCACTTTATTCTTAGTAGAGGTAATCAATTGAAAGTTTCTAGCTAGAACTAGGTATACCCTCAACTTGATCTTCTGGAGCACTCCTGAGATGATTCAACTTATTTCTCTTCTTTATATTCATTTCAAGCCTTTAATTCATTCTAGGTTGAACCGAGATTAGCTTAACTTGAAACCCTAACTAGCCCATAACTTAAGCTAACTAAAACTAAATGCTAAAATAACTACATGACCCATTTAAACTTATCCATACTCATGTGAGGAGACCCTAATTCTATCAATTCATGATCTTAGTCCTCTTTTTTAACTATGTTTGTCAGGAGGTAGCTTTGGGTTTTACCTACTCATGGCTTAACCCTAATTGGTCCTTCTGGACTCAATTGGTGATATAAACATCTCACATCCATCCCTAGTGACTTAGTTATAATAATATGATTATAATTGATAATTTGATTTTAAAATTTGGACTATAGTCCTAGGTTTGACCTATGGTTAAACCCAAACCCCAAATTGATTTAGAACTAATTAGTCCAATTGATTAATCAGACGACTTTGATATGGCTAATTAAAACATGAAAAATTTGACCATAATTGATTAGTGGACATGTCTAGGACCCCTTTAACCCTTATGTAGCAGTTTTAAACTCAATTAGATAAATAAAACCTAAACCCAATAATTGATGAAATTAATCATGAATAACTCTCTCAAAATGACCCAATAGATTTAAACATAATCCAATCGAACCTAATATATGTATCATGATTGGATCCTTTTACCCAAATCAACATATTAAGCCCAATAGGATCCAAACCCTTAAATTAGCAAAAATGATTGAATCTAGGACCTCAAAATAATTTCATTTGTCCAATTTTTGCACTTAGATCTAATTTTACCCGTTTGAACCCTTTAGGCCTTATTGATTAATTTTAATCAATTTAAGTCAATCTAAAACTTGGAATGCATTCAAAATGATTAATTATTATTAACTAGACTCAAATCAACCCTTGAATGAAATGAATCTTGTTAATTAGTTTGATGACCCAAATTATTTTAGCTGAATCTTTTAAATTAAATTTATTAAATTAATCAAATTAACTTTGGCCAACCTTCCGTTTGGCTAAAGTGAGTTCATTATACATAAAATTGACTTAGTTATTGTTGACCTCGATTTTGCCCAGACTTGGGCCTGGACAGTTGACTTGGTCAAATTGACCAAGCCAGACCCCAAAACCCTTTCTAATAGGTTCAGTGACTCGAGTCGAGTCTGTTGAGCCTGGACTTGGACCCTGGGTCAACCCAGTTGACCAAGTCAACCAGGGTTGACCACTTAGCCCGTTTAGAGCCCCAATTCGATTTAAATCCAATCTAAACCTCCTCTTGGCTCAAACTCCTCATTCCTTTGACTCTATTGACTGATTTGACCAAGTCAATCATTGACTTGGTCAAACCAAGTCTTAAATAGGTTAAAATAACCTATTTAGAGCCTAATTATTGCCTATTTAACTCCCTAATCAATGCCCCTTCGTTTTAAATTCAATTCCATGGCCAAAACTGACCTATTTCCCTCCTAATTTGATCATGATTCGATCCAAGCCGTTGGTGATAGGGTTGGGACGTTTAAATAGCCAAAATTAGGTATAGAGAGGGACTTTTTTGCTCTTGCCTTCTCAAGAGACTTTCCCAGCCTCTGAGATTTTGCAAGAGAGTTCCTACAGCATTTCACCACCTTCCCCAATCGAAATCCGACGAGCTTGGCCTGCCGGCGGCGAAAACTCCGGCAATCCAAGGCGTTTCAGGACTTGAGTTCAACAGGAGAATTGTGCTTGGAGATTCCACGAGTCCAACGAACCCAAGATCGTCCGAATCGACCGTGTGGATTGAGGTATACCTCAAACCCTAGTTAGAAACACTTAGGGTTAATTAGCATCGTGATAAGTGCATATTAATCCGAATAAAATAGCCCCCATTGATGCTCTTCACATATCCTACCTGCGTTTAAAATTTCGTAAAGTTTCATCGAGTTGATTGGGAGAACGAAGCCAAAACACCCCTAAGGGTTCGGTCCGGCCGCCTGCATGCGCAGGTCTAATCTGGGCCGTTGGATCCGTGATCTACAGAGCAGATCCCGTCGCGCGGTCTCTCTATCCGACCGCGGGACTGATATGGCGGACGAGATCTCGGTCTGGCTAGATTAGGATGGTCCGTTCAAACAGCGGATGATCCAACGGCTCTGGCGTGATCCGACGTGGTTAAAGGGTTTCGGCCATGATTGTGGCATGATCGCCGCAATCATTGGCTGGCGGCGCAATTATTGCGCTGCCGCCAATGATTGGCAGTAGATCGCGGGCCCAATCAACGCCCGCCACATGGCACGCCGACAGCCGCCGCCGCCTTTTTCTTTTAAAATAAGTATTTTAATTATTTTAATTCTGGAACAAGTCATACTTAAAATTTTTGGATCCTTATGCAGTTATTTTTAAAACAGCAAAATAGCACTATTTTGAAATTATTTAATTATTATATTTAAACTTTGAAATTGCGTAACTTTCTCGTTTTAAGTCGGATTTTGATGCACAGCACCTTGTTTTGGGTGTATTTTGAATTCTGCATACTTTAGAATCAGTTCTACTTAAAAATTCTTGATCTGTCTGTAGTTATTTTAAAAACAGCAAAATATCACTATTTTAAATATCCTACTTCTGTATTTAAACTTCAGAAAATCTTATCTTCGTCGTTTTAAATCGGTTTTTAGTGCGCAACCCATCGATATTTTCAGAAAAATATGTATTTTATTTTGAAACCATTTCTAGTTACTGATTTTTGGCTGTTTTTGCTGATCAATGTTTGAATTTGATTATTTGAGTATTTTTTATATCGAATATTAATATAATAATTATTTTCAAGATACAAACTATTTTTAAATCGTTTTGAGGCATCGATTAAGTGATTAGTGGGTCTCTCCTATATTTTATGTAATTATGAATTTAACTATTTTTAAATTAAATTATTTTTCAAAGATTATATATATTTATAATTATTTTGAGTATTTGTGAAATTACTTATGTTATTAAATTCCTAATTCCGGGAGATCCGCTATTTCATGAAATTTTAGACATAGGTTCTAGATATGAAGAGCAATCATGGGGGAGTGGATTAGTGGGTGATTGAGTCCCAATCATTCACTAATCCCTTCATTAAGTGTCTTTTCTTTTATTTTTCGTAGATCGCATGTGTAGGTCGCACCACGAGCACTTAGCTTAGGCTCTCCTAGATCTAAGGACATGGTGTGTTTATTTCATTTTTATACTCCCATGCATTGATTACCTTGAGGGTTAGACAAAACATCACTTTAAACCCATATAACGTAGTGACACCCTAAGAAAAATAATTAAGGACCTGTCTAGCGAACTTAGAAGTTTTCTAGGAGCTAGGATAGATCCCGGATTGACATGAAAACTTCAAAACTTAAACTTAGTGACATCTGAAATATTCCATAATTTTCTAAGATTTTTTAGGAGTCTTTAGCCCCTTTAGTTAACCAACCATAATTAACTTGTTAAATAAGGCCCCGATACCTTCCAAAAATTATAATAAATACATTTTAGATCACAAAATTAAACATAATACCTCAAACTGACCGGAATTTGATCCTTGACCTTAAATAAATAGGGCTCCCTAGTTTGACATCAGGTTGACCCCTAATTTGACCATAGGTGGAATTTACCATTTTGCCCCTGATAATTCATTAAAAATTATTAAAAATCCAAAATTTTCTCCAAACTCTTGGGAACACTTTCTTAGATCATTCTTGACCTTTGGGGGTGATTCCAATCTGTTTGGAGTTGATTTGGATCAAAACAATAAAAAGGCCCTTTATTAAGAAATTTAGAAATTCCATTAAATATTCTGAACATAGAAAATCCATAACTAATTATAGAAAATTCCAAATTAGATAAACTCACTTGCATTAGACTCCAATTAGGTCCTATTATTTATTAAAAATCTCAGATTTCTAGAAACTGGCCTAGATTAGAAAGTCAACTTTTTGGTCAACCCTAATCTATAGGATAGGGCCCGAAACTTAGAAAATTCATAACTTCGCCTAGAAAACTCAGATTCCAGCCTACTACCTGTCTAACTGTTCATATTAAGGTCTAGTATTTTCCTAAGATGTTAGAAGACCTAAACCTAGCCTCTTTTCCATAGTGACTTTTTGGACCCTTAGTCTAGTTCCTAGAAGGACCCGGGACTTTCCAAAATTGACTAATGCAATTTAAACTTCAGATATGAATACCCTAAGCTCTTAAAACTGATCAACAAACTGAAATAATTAAAATTGACCTAATTCACTAATATTTGAATTTCAATTAAAATACCCTTTTCTGACTTCCAACATACCTGAACTCTAGATAATTTTAACTAACTGTCCAACTTAGGATCTACCTAAACCACACAAGCCTTACACACACATAGAATTGTTTGCTAGGGCACCACTTTTAGATTTAGGCTAGGCCGCTGGATGTTTATTTTCTGCTGTGTAACGGAGCTTTTCGTAATTTTCACTGCATGTTGTTTGAAATTGCTGGTGAGTTTGCTTACTTTTTCTGTACTCTGGATGTGAGCGTTAGACTTACCCATAGGTTAGGAGCACCATAAATATACTGTTCTTCCGTGCAGGCGGCCATGCTCAAGCTAATAAAAAGGGGGGGGAGCAATGTCATTATTCCTAATAATATTTTATGCAGGTGTTTGCTTAGCTCCCCCTAAATAAAATGAGGGCTAAATTAATTATAACTGCACAGGTGGAGCGCTTAGCCCTCATAATTAAGAGCATGACTTGGCATAGGGTCAATGGTGTTAGCATTTTTACTTTTCATATAAACTGCTTGGGATGATTTTTATTAGGATAACCTTGCAGGGGCTTTAAAATTTTCTTTTGTAAATGAATGTAAAAATTTGTATGTAATAATTGTTAAGAGTTGTGAAAACAAATTTTGAGTTGGGATATTCTTATTCAGTTCGGATTCTAAAAGAAGAAGGCATCCCTAAGGGGAGAGTCTTCTTCCATTTGGAAGATCGAGCTGGATGGCTTTAAATATCCAAAGAGAAAAGGCAATACCCCCATACTCGGGGAATTGTCTTTTTGTTTGGATATTCAAGCCACAACGGATCCAAGGAGTCCAAGGAGGAGAGATCCAAGGAGTCCAAGGAGGTGAGATCCAAGAAGTCCAGGGAGAAGATATCCAAGAGAAAAAAGATTTGAAGACCCAATATCCCACTCAAAGTTGTTGGCGTCTGTCATATGCTTAGAAATCCGGGTTGTTGGCAGTGGTGCCCAGCCACTTTATTTTCTGCATACCCTGGGTTGTAATAATGGCAGTTTGCCTATGAACATTTAGTTGATTATTTTTTTGTGGATTTATATTGATGTGCTTACCTGATTGCACTTAGAATTATCTGTTTTTTTAGGTTTCTTTCTTGCATGCCGATTTTATTTTAGCCTGGATTGCGTCAGGCTCTTTAAGGACTATAAACTCTTCTACTCATAACCAACAATTTAATATTTAAGTTTTAAATAACATAGAAATCTAACAAAACTAGAAAACTGCCGGAATCGTCCGAGGTCGCATGCATATTACTGCATTTCTTTTTCCTTGCTATAAGACATCTCCCTGCATGCGGGTAGAATACGGATAATTTGGCCTATGAGGATGAAGTACCGGACCTAGGGAGACTCAGTCTTTTCTAAAAATTATTTTATACTAAGCCTGTTTTTAAAATCCAAAACATTTATGAGCTGACATTTCAACTAGCATGCATTACATTAGAACTCAATTTAATTAAAATTTAATTGCATTAGTTAGGAGCATTTACCCAACATAAGTTCGGGACCAATTAGGAAACTCTCTAGATGTTGGTCCTATTTCCAATAACTGTACCTCCCACCCCTTTCATAAATGACTTGATACCATGGTTTTGAAGCGATTAGGTGGTTAGCTGGCTCCCCCAATCCAGGCCGGGATAAGTCCAGGTTTTTGCACTGCATTAGCTAGGACACGGGTCTTAGTGTT
>NW_021318693.1:4937673-4950630 GCF_001605985.2 Dendrobium catenatum
GGAGGCCCACAGGTTTCTGGCGACCACGGTGGGACCAGTTTCTCTCTCAATCTTTGGATTATATATTATCTTTTCTTGTGTGTACTCCAGGATTGGTACTCCTTAGATTAGGTCCATCTCACTCTTAGTTATGATCTTTCCTTAGTTAGGGTTCTTTTCCCTGTAGCTAGGGTTCCCCCTACTCTACCTCTTTCCAGCCTTACAGGCTATTCCGTCCCTTATTCATTCCTATCAATCCTTATCGAATCCTTCTTTTCTAATTTTTATTCTTATTTCTAACCTTTCAAATTTGTTTTCTTGGCAGCAGTGCCATGGCTTCCTTTGTTCTGTCTATTACCTTTGCTTTTGGTTCGAACGCGCGGGTGACTCTCCTTGAGTCCCTGCTCTCTAGTCCGCCAGTGGGAGGAATCACTTTTGGTTCCTTCACTGACTCGGCCTTCATCACTCTTAGCGGGCCGACCTCGGCGGAGGCTGCTGCATTCTCTCCTCCTCAGAGGAGAGAACGCGCAGCCATGCGTTCTTTCTGGCGACCAGCAGCTCGGCGGACAGCCCGGGCACCTGCTCATTCCGTTCCTATACTCGCGCAGCAAGTGCACGCTGTGGCTAGGCGACCAGTGCCTAGGCCACATCTGGTCCCAGTTCGTGCATCAGTTAGGCATCCAGTGCCTTCCACTCCTGCTGCTCAGGTTAACCCGGCCCCTCAGCGCCGGCAGCCTGCTGCAGTTGTTCCACCTGTTCATGCAGTGATCAGGCGACCTGTGCCTGTCGCTCCTGTTGCATAGGATGCCCCGGCTCCTCAGTGCCGGCAGCCTGCTACTATTGTTAGTCCCATTGGTCTGGCGGAAGTACCTCTTGTTCGGGTTCCCCCTCCCGCTTCCACTAGGAAAAGGGGTGCTCAGACCGAGGTGCCTTCGCCCTCTTCTAGCCGGGTCCCTGTTTTTACTCGGCTTTCTCACCCCGAGACTGCCGGGCAGACCCCAGCACTTCCAGTCATTCCTGTTCCCCCTGCCACCCAGGTAGTAGGTTCAGATGTCCCCTCGACCTCCACCTCCTGCCTTGGGAGAAGGGCCCGGAGGAATAAGAATAGGAGGTTGCGGCTAGCTGCATCATAGGCAGGGAGGCAGCGGATGGCCAATGCCATCGTTCACGACGAGTTAGTTCAGAGGCAGAGGAGAGTGGCTCCCAAGCAGCGGAGGCCACATCTAGTTGTTGTTGCACCTGCTCCAAAGGTGATGGTAGCCCCCGAGTTGAAGGCAGTTCAGGGAGGACGCTTCTCCCCGTTGACGCATAGTGGTGATGAGGAGGACGTTGCCCGCATAGCGGCAGCTCCTCCTGTCGTCACTACTCTACCCCGAGCTAGGGTACCCAGGGACGCTGGTGTCCGTGCCCTCACCCAAAGGATTCAGAACATCGTTCGCTTAGCTCGTGGCAGAGGGCCCGTCAGCCGGGAGGTCTTACTCCATCAGATTTCTCGGACTACCTTCCAGTTACGATGACAGACTGCGATGAGACTTTACAGTTGGCAGAGGGGGCAGACACCCTAGCAGCCTGCAGTTCTAATAGTTAGGCCACCAGCAGTTGTTCCTGTGTTAGGATGATGTCCTCATCGTCGAGGATGGAGACAGCAGCAGGAGCCTGCCCGGCCTCAGATCAGTTCAGAGGTGTGGCCCCAGAGCAGCCAGTTTCCAGTACAGTGCCCTGCCGTACCAGATGGGTCTAGAGGCGATGACGGGAGGACACCCCTGTCGACCCAGTTCCGACAGTTGGGGCAGAGCAATTTTCAGAGGCAGAGCAGTTAGATGAGGCAGATGATCTGATAGACTTAGCAGTTCCTTTCGAGACCGAGGCAGTCCCGATGATGTGTGATGAGCATGTGGTACCTACCCCAGATAGATCGCCAATACGGATTGAGACAGAGTTAGCCTCTAGCACTCATAGGACCACCTCTCCTATGAGTCCGTACATAGAGGAAATGCGACGAGCCTTTTTAGATGATAATGATGATACACTAGTGGATACCGATGAGGATGTGCCAGTTTATCGGGTTTGTGTGATTACCCGATGAGGTCACTCTGACGAGAGAGAGCCCGAGGACCAGGAGGAGCAGGGAGACCCTGAGGTGGGCGGATCTCCCAGGTTAGTTGATACAGATGCTACCGTCTTACACCTTCAGGCACAGATGATAGAGATGGCCAGAGCCATGGCTGCCATGACAGAACAGTTGACAGCTTTGAGGGCGATGCCTTAGATGGCAGGTGTTGTCGCTACTAGTACCTCCAGAGAGCAGCCAGTAGTACCACCTGTTGCAGTAGACCCCGTAGGAGTGGACAGGGTCCAGAGAGTAGTCCCATCACCACCCACAATAGTTCCTTACACTACTGCAGTTCAGAGTCAGCCAGCTCAGATGTTAGCGGATCAGATCCAGGATTTGATTGCCCAGAAGGTAGAGCAGGCGATGTCTTCTAGGAAGACTGGAGAGTCAGTTAGCAGGGGGCGTCCTTACCCGGTAGAGTACGAGCAGGAGCCCTACCCCCCTAGTTTTATCCCTCATAGGTTCAGAGTTTTTGACGGATTTGGGAACCCGAGGCAGCATGTGGCTCAGTACTGAGCCATATGTTGTAATATAGGAGGGAGTGATCCGTTGATGTTGAGGTTGTTTGTTAGCAGCTTGGCGGGGGTGGCATTTGCTTGGTACGCCAACCTCCCCAACAAGTCAGTCAGGACTTTCGCAGAGTTGGAGCAGTTGTTTGTACATAGATTTGTCAGTACAGAGCACAGAGTTATAGTGGGAGAGTTATTGGTGATTAGGCAGTACCCTAGAGAAAGTCTCTCAGATTATATCATCAGATGGAGGAACCTCAGTTTGTAGTGTGAAACTTTAAAGAACCTCTCCCTAGGTCATCTGAAGCTTACTTCTGATAAGATTATGCTGAAAGGCTTCAATGACCAAGGCCAGCGAGCTCTACGGTCTATCACCCTACCGCTGAAATTTGGAAATTTTCTAACTGAGGCAAAGTTTCATGTGATTGAGGCTGATACTTTATACAGAGCTCTCTTAGGAAGGCCCTGGATCCATGAGTATGGAATGGTGCCCTCTAACTTACACCAATGTATGAAGTTTATAAGGAATAATGTTGAGTATACCATTCCTGGAGATACCCTGCCCTTTTCCGTGTATGAGATTTCCGTCTACGATGATGCCGAGTACTATGTACCCCGGAAGACTCTTAGAGCTCCACCAGCTCAGTCACCAGTGATACCTGCTACTATCATACAGGGTCCTACGTAGTCACCTGCACAGGGTCCTATACAGTCACCAGTACAGGTTCTATTACAGGTTAGTATTGAGCTAGGTGTTTCCACTGCCCATTCTGATGGAGATCAGTCTCAGTTTGTAGTGAGGCATGATGGTCCCCCTAGTAGAAGTAGGGGATGACGAGGTCGGCATAGAGGTAGAGTTTTGATCTACGAGCCGCGAAACCACGACACTCGGACTCCCCCTCCTCCACACCTTTACACTTCTTCTTTGACTATAGAGTCCGACTCTTCCGACGATGAAATGATTGATATCCTTCAGCGTCCAGTCACTTCACCACTCTCACATCCTGTCGGTTATGATTCACGACCTAATTTTCAAAGCCACTTGATACTTGAGGGTGGATTGTTTATTGATATTAACTCAAACGAGGAAGAGGACTTCCGACGTCAGACTACTACCAGACAACCTTCCCCCCATCAGGTACGCGGGATAGGAGTTGGGGATTCCAGTCGAAGAGCTTCTGACACCCATGTGGTTGATGATGACAGCTCAGTGTGGGGTAGTCATAATCTCATACCTCACTTGTACGAGACTTTTTCACCGGTACGATCTGAGGAGCGCCCTTCTGTATCCCGTAGTGTACGTGCCCCACTGGGTCCTATAAGATAGGATCTAGAGGAGACCACTATGGATATAGAGGTCAAGAGTGCCCCTCGTTACTTTTCACCTACTGTAGAGAGCTTTGTTGAGCGGGGTCTAGTCCGTTCCACTTGGCCCGACGAACAAGCTCTACAGTAGGCCCGAGTCTGGCGAACTGATTTCCCCTAAGGTTAAGGAGGCGTAGGTTATATGGGATTAAATCAGTCAAGTGATGCCAGCATTCGTGCCATTTCCCATACTTATTCGGTTGTTTCTCTTGCCGACGAAGAAGACCCGGATAGTGAAGATGATGGGATACTCGATGCTCCACAAGAGTTTGAAGATGGCGTCACTTCTGCCATGGAAGAACTATGTGAGGTAAACTTATGCACTGAGTTAGAACTTAGGCCTATTTTTCATAGTGCTCTACTGTCTGATTCAGAGGCTTAAGAATACATCGAGTTACTATCAGAGTTTAGAGACTATTTTTCCTGGAACTACACTGAGATGCCTAGTCTAAATCCAGAAGTAGCAGCCCATAAATTAGCCATTAAGCCTGATGTAGCCCCTGTTAAACAAGCACCTCGTAGGATGAGGTTGTAAATTAAACAACAGGTGATCGCTGAAACCAAGAAGCTTATAGAAGCTGGTTTCATTAGGGAAGAGAAGTACCCTACTTGGCTTGCCAATATTATTCCAGTCCAGAAGAAGAGCGGGCAGATTCGTGTTTGTATCGACTTTCATGATCTAAATAAGGCATGTCCAAAGGATGATTTTTCCATTCCCATTCCTGAGCTTATGGTGGATATATCATCATCACATAGCATCTTCTCATTCATGGACAGTTCATCTGGTTACAATCAGATAAAGATGGACCCTGAGGATAAGAAATTCACTGTGTTTTGTACACCTATAGGTGTCTTTTGCTACAAGGTGATGCCCTTTGGCCTCAAGAATGTCGGGGCCACCTATCAACGCGCTATGGCTGTTATCTTCGACGAGATGATACATGAGAAAGTTGAATGCTATGTGGATGATTTGGTAGTCAAAAGCAAGGTCCGTGGAGATCACCTTCGAAATCTACGAATCATTTTTGAACGCCTGGGCAAGTTTGATCTAAAGACGAACCCTTTAAAATGCGCATTTGGAGTTAGTGTAGGAAAGTTCCTAAGGTTTATAGTCCGTTATCGTGGCATTGAGGTTGATCCTTCCATGATCAAGGCCATAGTAGATTTAAAACCCCCTAAAAGTCTCACCCAGTTGAGATCTTTCAGGGAAAACTTGCTTTCTTACGGAGATTTATCTCCAACCTTTCTGGTAGGTGTCATCCCTTCTCTGCACTAGTGAAGAAGGATGCCCGATTCCGTTGGGATGAGCATTGTCAGGAGGCCTTTGAGAGTATAAAGCGCTACCTGATGAACCCCCCTATTTTAGCTGCGCCAATCTCAGGCAGGCCGTTGATTCTCTACACTAAGGCCCTGGACGAGTCTTTAGATGCATTGTTGACTCAAGAGAATGAGGAAGGCAAGGAGAATGCCTTGTACTACCTTAGCAGATGATTGATACCTGCAGAGCTTAAGTACCTAGCGATGGAGAAGCAATGTTTAGCCCTGGTCTTCGCGGTACAGAAGCTTAGGCATTATATGCTTTCACATAAAATTAATTTGATCTCTAGAGTCAACCCACTGCAGTACTTGATGACCCGTCCGACCCTCTCAGATCATCTGGCACGATGGTCTATGATACTACTGCAATTTGATATCACTTTTGTTCCTCAGCGGGCCGTCAAAGGACAGGCTTTAGCTGACTTTCTGGCCGATCACCCGATCCCTACTGATTCCCCACTCAATGATGAGCTACATGATGAATCAATTATGAGTGTGGATGAATAGGAGTCCCCTACTTAGGAGTTTTACTTTGATGGTGCATCATTCGTTAAGGCCTCAAATCCAAATGAAACTCCTATGGTTAGGGTAGGATTAGGCCTGATTTTTGTGTCCCCTGAGGGTCATACTCTACGGTTCTCCTATAGTTTATCAAAACCTCGTACCAATAATGAAGCTGAGTACGAAGCTCTAATTTTGGGATTAGAGTTGGCCATTCAGATGAATCTTATGCGGGTGAAGATCTTTGGAGACTCCCAACTAATAATCAATCAAGTAGCTGGAGTCTACAAAGTCCTTAAGCCTGAGCTCAT
The DNA here is from genome assembly GCF_001605985.2 of Dendrobium catenatum. NCBI lineage: Eukaryota > Viridiplantae > Streptophyta > Magnoliopsida > Asparagales > Orchidaceae > Dendrobium > Dendrobium catenatum. The sequence goes on from NW_021318693.1 coordinate 4,943,769, forward strand.
TCCATATCATAGTAAAGCAATGGAGCACTTGTGCTTAATACCTGAGGTAACTTTGACCAAAATATCTAGATCTGAAAATGGAAAGGCAGATGCTTTGGCCAAGTTTGCAAAAGAGTTAGCTGTTACCCAGTGTCTATTGTTGTCCAGTATCGCCAAACTCTGTGCCCCGCATATTTGACTCCTCCTGATCAGACCCTCACAGTATTTGCTGTTGATGAGGAGTCAAACTGGAGAGAGCTCTTCATAGAATACTTAAAGCATGGTAGGCTCCCAGATGATAGGTCTCTCGCTTCTCAAATTAGAAAAAGAGCTCTATCATTCGCCTATGTAAATGAAATTTTGTATCGACGCTCTTTTGACCAGATGTGGTTGAGATGCCTCAATAAAGAAGAGGCTACTAGAGTCATGAGCGAGATACATGAAGGGCTTTGTGGTGCTCATCAGTCCGGACCCAAAATGAAAGACAGAATTAAACGCCTTGGCTACTACTGGCCTACGATGATTCGAGATTGTATGGAGCATGCTAAAAGGTTTCATCAGTGTCAGGTTCATAGCACTGTGATTCACCAATTCCCTAATCAGTTGCACCCTACTGTTTCTTCTTGGCCATTTGAGGGCTGGGGCACGGATGTAGTGGGTCCTATAAACCCTCCTTCTAAGGGTCATAGGTTTATTTTAGCCGCCACTGATTACTTCTCTAAGTGGGCAGAAGCTATCCCACTTAAGAAAGTTAAATCAGAAGATGTGATGTGTTTCTTCCACGATAACGTGGTTTATCGCTTTGGTGTTCCACGCCGTATCATTCCAGATAATGATCCATCCTTTAGAAGCACTAAAATTATCAGATTTACCCACCGCCATAACATTAATTGGTGATATTCTTCGATTTATTATTCCAAAGCCAATGGCTTGGCAGAGGCATTTAATAAGACTCTTGTGCAACTGATAAGAAAAATCCTTGTTGTAAAAAAGAGAGAATGACACGATAGATTACCTGAAGCGTTATGGGCATATAGGACTACCTACCGTACTCCCACTCAGTCCACCTCATATACTTTAGCTTTTGGGGTTAAAGCAGTTCTCCCACTTGAGGTCGAGCTCCCCTAACTACGTGTAACAGTTAGTTATAATCAATCGGAGGAAGATAACGCCTGATTGAGGTTGGAATAGTTTGATAGTTTAGAAGAGCTTCGCTTACAAGCTCATCAGAACCTTAAGCTATACCAGGCCCGAATGGACCGGTCGCACGATCGCCTTGTTAGACCCCGTGCTTTCCGGGTAGGGGATTTAGTGCTTGTTTTGCGTAGGCCTATCATTTCTCATCATCGGCGAGGTGGTAAATTTGAGCCAATTTGGGAAGGCCCCTTCGCTGTAGAGCAAGTTTATAAAGGTGGTGCCTACCTACTTGTTGATGAAAATGGCGTTCACCCTATGCCTGCCATTAATGGGCAGTACTTGAAAAAGTACTATGCCTGAGTCCAGTACTTCATAGGGGAGCCTCCCTACCGCCTGTAGATATCCCTCTGTATATGCATCTCCTAGAAAGATTCCTCTTACTTTTCAGCAATATGTGTGGCCACGATGATTTGTCCTCTATCACACGACGTTTGCTTTGAAGGATATAAGGCTATCCTTAGAGGGGATACACTGATACGCCGTAGGGATGTTTTGTACTTCTGTCTGTGCGCACCAATCATATTGGTGCTAGAGCATAGAATTCTCTTTACTTTGCTCTCCTCTATTTGTATGGCGTAGTCCCCCAGTTTCACTTGCCACCCCAAGTGTGGTCTGGGATATCAAAACTAATTGTTTGAGTCCGGTTTTGAGATGTGGCATTGGGTCCACACCCTCCTATGATAGCTAGGAGTGGTGATCATGATCCGATGTCCCTATTATAGCCTCCTGCCCCTATCAGTCCTGATACTGATAGATGTAGCCCCCAATCCATTCATATGGGTTGAATGTGATTAGGGATGTCAGAGTCACTAGTTTAGGCTCTTTTGAGATAAGATATTGGGTCCACACCCTCCTAGGTTAGTCAGGAGTGGTAATGTCGATCCCCTATCCTAGTTACTTATCACTTTTGACTGGGTCCACACCCTCCTATACTTGTTAGGATCGGTGATGTTGATCCTTTATTAGAAAGTGAATGGCTTCTTCCTATCAGTCCTGCTCTGATAGTTGAAGGCCTCAGTCCATTCATTTGAGATGAATGTGATAGAAAATGTCTAAATCATTGATTTAGATCATTTAGAGATGTGATACTGGGTCCACACCCTCCTGCGTTTGTTAGGTTTGGTGATGTTGATCCTCTACTTGAATGAGATTCTCTTCTTCCTATTAGTCCTGCTCTTATAGTTGAAGCCCCCAGTCTATTCACATGAGTTGAGTTTGATCTAGAATGTCGTAGTCTTTTTAGATTACACTTATTTGAGAGAGGATATTGGGTCCATATCCACCTATGTTAGTTAGGTGGGGTGATATTGATCCTTTATCCCTATGAGATTCTCTTCTTCCTATCAGTCTTGATCTGATAGATGTAGCACCCGGTCTATTCATATGGGTTGAATGTGATCAGGGATGCATGAGTCATTAGTTTAGACTCTTTTGGAGGTAGTATGCTGGGTCCACACCATCCTATGTTAGTCAGGTGTGGTAGTGTTGATCCTCTATCTTGATATTGATCTTTGTTATTTCGATATGATTGTGCTCGTCAGCTCATTCAGATGATTTGAATGTGTCCCGGATTAAAAAAAAAACATATGTATATATACATGTGATAAAAGAGGGAAACTCTCGATAGAGCAAAACCGGTTGAAAGCACTTTTGTGGTCTCCTCAAGGTTGAGCTCTCAATTAGTTGGTTATAAGTCTATGTGATTAAAAATGTCTCTCTTTGATAGTGTTGTACTACACTGTATTTTAGATGAAAACATCACTACCTTACGGGCTTAGATCTTTTTGAGAAAAGATCGCCCCCCCGCTACCCTCTCTGGGCAGCCTACTCTCCCACTCATACACTACTTTGAGTTGCCAGAGTGGTCCTATAAATGTTGTTGTGTTACTTTCACTTCTCACAGGGTCCTACCTGATTAGGGTAGGTGTTACCACTGTGACCTACTAATAATCATAGATCTCACCCATGATTACCGTACGAGGTGTCAGAAGTGCTCCCTTGTCACCTTAGAGTTGTGCTGTGATGCAGTACATCTGTTCTCAGGTGTTAGCACCACAATTCCAGGAGCCCCGATTTTCCATCGAAAGAACGACTCCTTGGTTTCTTTAACCAGTGTACTTTAGCATTCGTTCCCTACTCTTAGCTGCTAGAGTAGCCCTACGGATGTTGCTTGGTTATGTTCACTTCTCACAGGGTCCTACCTAGTTAGGAATAGTTGTTACCACTGTGACCCTTCTAGTAATCATTAATTTTGTTCATGATTACTATCCTCGGTAGTGGGGATGTCTCCTTACTACCTAGAGTTGTTTTCTTAGTTGTGGTGTGGTACATCTATTCTCATGTGTTAGCACCGCGACTTCAGGAGCTTTGATTTTCCAGTAGAAGATCAACTCCTGTGTTTCTTTACTCCCCCTGCTCTTTACATTCATACACTACTCTTAGCTGCTGGAGTAACCCTATGAATGTTGTGCTATTATTTTTTCTCCCCATAGGGTCCTACCCAGTCAGGTTAGGTGCTACCACTGTGACCCTTCTGATGATACTTCACTTCTATACATGATTACCATCCTCAGGTAGTAGGTGTGTCTCTTTCACTACCTAGAGCTGCTTCCCTCCTTATGGTGTAGTATACCTTGCCCCGGATACTAACATCACCACTTTGGGAACTTTGATCTTTTAGCAGAAGATCAGTTCTACTACTGCTTGTCGTGACCCATTTTACCATTCATGCGCTAGGCTCAGTCGCCAGATTAGTCCTATGAATGTGTTGAGGTCACTTTTACTTTCCACAGGGTCCCACTAGTTTGTCTGGGTGTTACCACTGTGAGATTTTACTTACTTAAAAATTGTTGCCCTTAGTGGAGCGGATGCTCCCTCGCTACTTTGGCTCTTTTCTTCTTACCTGGTGATACGGAGCATCACACCTTAGATGCTACCACCACCTTTTCCTTGAGTTTTGATCCTCTAGTAGAGAGTCAGCTCTTATAGATACTTTTACCACTTGTTTTCCCATTGAGATCCGACTCCTAGCTGCCGGAGAGGTCCTTTGGATGTTTTGTTCTTGTTTCTACCTCTTATAGGGTCCCCATCAGTTAGTATGGGTTCATTACTGTAGCCTCTTTGAGGATTAGTTTTACCAGGCGTAGTTCTGCCTTCTGTAGTTGAGGTGCCCTCTCATTACTCGAGTCCTTTTTACTCCTTTGGAATGAGATCGCCCCTTTACACACTTTACAGCGAGTATATCTCTTCCAGCTTTCTTGAGAGATGTCGTTCTGATGTCTTCTCTCCCCTTTGTGTAGGGTTAGGGTTCTTTAGGAGATCCTGACAGCATTTGGATACTCATGGCCACGACGATTTGTCCTCTATCATGTGGATACCAGATTGCTAGAAAGGGTTCCCTAGGTGGCTCTGCTCTCAAAACTATCCAATTTACTTACCTCTTTTTTCCCTCACATCCCTACACATATGCGTGTTAGGTTGATGTCGAGGTGACTTTTGACCTTCTATTCTACTGTTTGAAATGAACAGACAGATAGTTGAGTTTACCTGGTTGAGAGGACCTGATAGAGCACCTAGCAAGTACTCCTCGCCACGCTTTTGATTGCCCTATTTTGATTAGACAGGCATCGGAGCTTGACTCTTTATTCACTCAGTTGAAATGACTGAGTGGGTATTGAGCCCTTCTTCATCTGTAAGACCGAGCTGGCTGTAGCAGATGTTGAAGCTTACCCGTTGAGTGAGCCCGACAGAGTCACTGGGAGGCGTAATTCCTCAACGTTTCTTTCTTTTACTTCGGATGTCCTGTAAAAGACAAAGCAGTCTTCCATTTTGTGGTTCATGAACTTCTTGCTGAGGTCAGGCAGAAGTAGTGGCCACCCCAATCCACTGTTCCAGAAGGAGTAGGAGGGGCGGGAACCTTTCACCTTCTACCCGCTGACTAGATACGGTCAGCCTGGTAGTTGGTTTTACTTTACCGTTGAGTGAGCCCGACAGAGTCCCTGGGAGGCGCAATTCCTCAACAACCCTTTACTTCGGATGCCCTGTAAAAGACTAAGCAGGCTTCCATTTCGTGGTTCATGAGCTTCCTTCTGAGGTCAGGTATAAGTAGTGGCCACCCCAATCCACTGTTCCGGAAGGAGCAGGAGGAGCGGGATCCTTTCACCTTCTACCCGCTGACCAGATACGGTCAGCCTGGTAGTTGGTTTTACTTTATCGTTGAGTGAGCTCGATAGAGTCCCTAGGAGGCGCAATTCCTCAATAACCCCTAACTTCGGATGTCCTGTAAAAGACCAAGCAGACTTCCATTTCGTGGTTCATAAGCTTCTTGCTGAGGTCAGACAGAAGTAGTGGCCACCCCAATCCACTGCTCTGAGAAGAGCAGGAGGGGCGGGATCCTTTTCACCTTCCATCCTGCTGCCCGGATAGGGACATATATGTGGTGGGTCTTTCCTTACCAGTTGAGCGAGCCCGACAGAGTCCCTGGGAGGCCATCCTCAACGACTTTTACTCTGTATGTTTTGTAAAAGACTATGCAGGAGGGGCGGGATCTTTTCACCTTCTATCCTACTGTTTGAAATGAACAGACAAGAAGCTGGTTTACTTGGTAGAGAGGGCCTGACAGAGCACCTAGAAGGAACTCCTCGCCTTTTTCTTTGAGTGTCATGTTCTGATCAAACAGGCACCAGACTTCATGGCTCCCTTTATTTGTCGCCCTGAGTGGGCCGGGCAAATATTGAGTCACCCTAATCCACTGTCCTGAAATAGGCAGGAGGAGATGGGATCTTTTTCACCCTCTATCCTGCTGTTTAAAATGAACAAACAGGAAGCTGATTTACTTGGTAGAGAGAGCCTGACAGAGCACCTGGCAGGAACTCCTCGCCACCTTTTTCCTTGAGTGTCTTGTTCCAGTTAGGCAGACACCAGGCTTCGTGATTTTTTTGTTCGCTGACCCGATTTGGTCAAGCAGATACTGAGTCACCCCAATCCACTGTCCTGAAATGGGCAGGAGGATATGGGATCTTTTCACCTTCTATTCTGCTGACTCGCTACAGTCGAACAGATAGTTGATATACTCTCACTACCTTACTCTTGGTTCTTCTCTTGGCTCTGCCTCTGCTATGGGATAAGGCCAGAAGAGGGTCTCTTTACCTTTTTCACCATTGAGCTGATCTTTACCCTTGATTCTCTCTTTGACTCTGCCCCCACTATAGGGCATGGCTAAGGGAGAATTTCTTTACCCTTTTCACCCTAGTGGTGACCTTTACTTTTGATTCTCCTTTCTGCTCTGCCTTCGCTATAGGGCAAGGCTATGGGAGAATCCTCTTACCTTGTTTTCACCTTTTTAGGTGATCTTTTACCGTTGGTTCTATCCCTGGCTCTACCCTTATCGAGGGGTAAGGCCGGGAGGAGACCCTACTATTGGTTCACTATCTCAGTGATAACTAGCTTGTGCACTGCTGCTTATTCTTCTTCTTTTCCAGGCTCTGCCCCCACTGTAGGGCAAGGCCCGAAGAAGAGTCTACTTATTTTTTTTCACCATCTTCCTGATATTCCTTCATTCATGATTTTCACTCTACTTTCTATGGCATAGTTGGTCAACACCAACACGAGCGGTTCACTAGTTGTTCGCCACTCCTTTTGGGGGTCCGTTTATTGACCTCGATTTTGCCCAGACTTGGGCCTGGAC
>NW_021318693.1:4957138-5023214 GCF_001605985.2 Dendrobium catenatum
ATCGCCAGATCGTCCCAGGACGATCAGACCATTTTGGATCGTCCTGGACGGTTCCCAGAACTATTCTCAGGCCGATATTTTCTACAGTGCCGATCGGCCTGGACGATGTCCAAATCGGCCTGGACGATGTGTACAGAAAATCACCTGGAGCAAAACTGGGCAAATTCTGGAGCAGATTTACAACTGATCGTCCCAGGACGATCCAGATCGTCCTGGACGATCCTGGAGCAGATTTTTGATATTACAGGTAAAAACCGGCGGTCACACTGCCGAGTAAAATGTCGTTAATACCGGCAGCTGGAGAACCACCGGTCTAGACCACCGGTAATTGATGAATTTCCTGTAGTGGGTGTCCAGGGAAAATAGGGGAGCCGCAGTTTTCTTGGTGTTGGAGCTCAAGCATGCTGTCTAGGAGTTTGTGATGCACATGGGACGAGCTTGCAAATCTCAATCTCAGGAGAAATAACGATAGGTGCAAGTGTGCATGGCTTAGAACTCGCAGGAGCACATGTTGTAGCTATGGATTCAAATGCACATTGGAGGCTGAGCACAAGCGGGATTGAGCTCGGTTCGACGGTTTTACTCGTGGAGTTAATGCAAGGAGCCAGTCAAATTGCAGAAAGCATGAGTTTTTGTGAACGGGTGGTTATTTGATCTTTGTTTTTAAAACTAAATCAAGGTGGAGATTATTATGAATTTATCCAGGTTTAGGTCATTTTGTTCTTGCATGACATCACACTAATGACTAGTCCATAAATAGTGCATAGGTTGATGTGGGTTAGAATTCCCTTTGTATCCCAATTGAAGTGAATTAAGATCCCTGTTGAGCCCTCTCCTCTCTTCCCTCTCTTTCATTCAATAATTCCTCTCAAGAAATTCATAATAGTTTCTCTATGAATTTTGGTCTTCTTTGGAGTGTGCTCTTCCCCTCTATCACCACCTCATTACAATCCAAAACATATTATTAGTAGAAATCTTTCCTCGTCCAAGTAATCTTCTTTCGATTGATATCTATGAGAATCCCATATCTCCTTGGATTCAATAGCTTAATTATTTCAGATAATTATTATCAAAACAACATATAAGAGGCAAGAAGTTAAGTAATATGCTTAGTAAGCCTTCTCACAACTTCTTAGATAATAGCTATACTTTTGAATGAGAGAGAGATTATATATGGTTAATTATGCATCATTTTATTTTTATTTTTATTTTTTTTAAAGTTATTGCAGTGACTATAAACACAACAAATAAAATCAAATGTAGAATTCATATATATTGATAATTGTTTCTATAAACTATGCAGAATTGCAGCGGTTATAATCTTAATAATATTTCTTAGTAGTAGTAATAATCATTGCAATTTTTTATGATAACATAGTTGTAGTAGTTATAAATGATGTAATTGTTTTGCAATAATTTTTTTAAAAGTATAAAGTTCTTTCAATTTATAATAATTTTAATTACTACAAATAGGTCAGCTATTATTAAGATAATTTTAATTTATAAAATTATGACTGCTTAAATCATAGCTAATGTTTAGTTTCAAACGGTTAAAGGTGTAGTTTATGTAACAATTTTTAAACCGCTACAAAGATTTTTAGAGCAATTTATTCTCAAAACAACTACTAAATCATATATTTTTTGTAATGATGGTGATCTCTAAACCATCAAATTAATTCAAAAGATAATCGACAAATCTCTAAAGCATAAGACTTTTATTTATAAAGTTAATCAATAAACCTCTTCTTAAGTGCATCAAGATTAAGGATTCATTTTATTGGGATAGCTTTTGGCCAGTACTTTTTTGTCGCTTCAAAGAAATTTTTGTATTGTAAAGTTGCTTAAGAAAGCAACAGGAAAATTATCACGCTTCATTTGGTACAATTTTCTTACTGTTTTTTAAAACAATTTTTTAATACAAAAAGTTCACCACATGAAAATCGCTCATTATCGGCGGTTCGAAAAAATTTTAGTGGTTTATAAACCACTAGTATAAACCGCATAGGAAATTAAAAATGACGACCATTTTACGGCAACAAAAATTTCCGGTGATTTTCCGGCATCTAAAACAACCGGAATTTAATGAACCCAAAACCGCGGGTAAACTGCCGGAAAATTCAGGCGCGAAAACCGGCGATGATAAAAACCGCCAGTATGTTCGGCGGCTACATTCGGCGAATGGAGTTATGTTGACGAGCGAACTCACTTCGACTCAGACGTCTGGACGAAAGAAATGAGCAACATGAAGAAATGAGGAAGAAGGGTGAGAGCGTCCAATTTTAGGGCACTTTCTAGCTGCTTTTCAATTATTTTAACCACCGGAAAATATTCACTTAAAAAACGGCGCCAGTAAAAGTTGCCACCTAAGAAAATGCTGGTCGTATTTCCGGCGATCAGTTGACCGTCGAAATTTCTAGTGATTTAGTGTTAATACTGGCGGTCGGACTACCGGTTAATAGCAACAGTCAAATCGTCGGTATTCAACGAATTTCTTGTAGTGATTCAAATTTTTATGCTAAAAAGATGTTTTAAAAAGCATTAAGAAAGCTATCTCAAACGAAGCCTAAATCTCTTTCCACAAGTTTAACCCCTCTAAAAAAATTAAATTTAAAACATGTTTCATATTTTTTTTTTTACTTTTTAATGATAATATAATAGTTCTACCACAAGCTTTGTCTATTTTCAATAGCAAATTTCAAGTAACAATAGAAATATATTATATATTATTTTTTTACTTCCATTTAATGCTAAAGTAGAAACTCAAATATAATCTTGATAATGAACAATAGAAAAAAAAAATATTAAAACATTATCATTTCCTTAAAAATCAACAAAGCCTTTGTCCCTTACTAATGGAACAATAGGCAATCTTAATTATTGTGATAAGATTCATTATTTTATTAAGAACTTTGGACTAAGCATTAGCGTTGAAGTATTCTGAGCTGTGCAATGTACTAATTCTACTTAAAACAATTGTCAAGTTGCTAAGCTGAGGCATCCTATCCGTTAGTATTCCTTTATCGGTTCAGAAGAAGACTAAAAATATTAATATCTATGAAGTCAATGCAAAGAGAATTTGTATTATTTAAATGTGCAGAAGAAAACGTGCAACTTCCTCAGTTGCACTCAATCAAACAACTCAGTTAAAATATAGCTAAAGCAGCTATGAAAGTCTTGAGGCTGAAAAGGATGTTGGTCGGATAACAGTGGTTAGATGATGGTGATTAAGTGATGATAGTCAGACGATACCAGTTGAACAATTGTGGTCGAATAGTGTGAATGAATTATGACGATTGAATAGGTGTACGTAGTCCGATACGACAGTCAAACATTGATGATTGGACAAAGACAATTGGGCAATGGCAGTCCGACGATGGCGATTTGTCAATGAATCTCAGTGTCAAACATTAGGTAGAACTCTAGAGTTCTTTAGATCTCCAATCTTAAACTCAAGTTAAGGTACCCATTACATGAAGAATATGGGTTTATATATAGCATTTTGGAAGTGTCATTATGAATGAATTTGGCCAAAATTTTTAAACACTTCATTGGATGAACCATACTAAGTATTTTGATCATTGACTATTTTTTCAACAATTAAGTATTTTAACGATCTTAGAATTGAGTAGTCTTCAATTGGATTCATCTCGTCGAGAAAGCTAGGCTTCGTTTGGGACGGCTTTTTTATTGCTTCTTAAAATGATTTTCTAGTACAAAAATTAAAAATTTTATACTAGAAAGCCGTTTTAAGAAGTATTAAAAAAGTTGTCACAAACGAAGCCTTAATTAGACTATTTTAAGCATGTAGCTTCAAAGGCCCGTTGATGACTTTGATCTTTCAATTAATGTTTTAAAATTTTCGGAGTTGCTTGATTTTTGTTCATTTGAACTCAGATTGAACCACTTTTTGTATTTTTGGGTTCATCTTATCGAGACATTCAATTCGAATACAAATATAGTAAAATTAAAAGTACAATGGTTCTTAATTTAATTCTAAAAGCTTTCAATACAAATCAAGTGAATATTTATATGAGATATTAAATCTAATATTTATTAAACTAATTCTAAATTCTTATAATTATTTTTTTTTTCTAATACAAAGTTAAATATCTATCGCTCATATTTGGAGTGGTGGGGGTCCCCATTCAACCCAAGTATCTAAGTAGTACAGAGGCACAAAGGGGTACGTGTGCTTTGCACTTCAGTGAATAAAAAAACGTGGACAAATAATAGAGAAATTTTAGGTGATATTGACTTCATTTATTGTACTCTTGAGGCAAAATTTTTAAATAATATTGCTAAAAATTATTATTATTATTTATAAATTTCATTCAAAATTTGATCATAATCACCCCTTATTTAAAAAAAAAAAACTATCACATTAAATTTAGTTTAATTTTATTAATTAAAGTTGGCAAAACATTTTACTTTGTTAATCATATTTTTGAAAAAAAAAAGAAATTTTCTAATTAATTTTATTAAAATATTTCCAACTATTTAACTTTATTCACACATCTTTGATCACTTGATTAAAGAAATGAGCAAAAGATATTTTTAATAGCATTATTTATAAAAAAAAATGATTAATTATATGCTAAGCACATATTAAAAATATGATTAAAGATTAAAACTCTATTAGTAATTTGCTTTCAACAATTATTTATTTATCATTTAATCCTATTTTTTATAAAAATTTATGAATAAAAATACTAATTTACTCATTCTTTTATAAAAAGAAGAAATGGGCTGAAGAAGGTGCTTCTAAGTACCAACTTTTTTAGAAAATCATAGCTGTAATTATTAAAGAAAGTGTGACCACAAACTTAAACTCTGAAAGTGCAAAGGACTGACAACAAATCATTAGAAAAATATTATAAACATTATACAATTAAAATTGACAATTTAATAAATATGAATTTGCAATGATAATAAGATATTCTCGAAAGAATTTGTTGCATTTATCAGTCAAAACTTGTTTAAAATGTGACTCTAAATCTCAAAACATAGTTATATGAAAAAAAATTAAAATAATTTGTTTATCAGCTCGCATCCACCCTCACTAGCTACAGCCGCCTCGTACTAACCCGAATAGTTTGTTGTTGCTTCTCCCTCTTATTCATCCTCATTTCCGTATAGAGGTCACATACATTTTGGACCATATGATCATGCCACATTGGAGGAAAATATTCATAAATTAGATTATGGTGATATTAGAAGATGTGATACAAGTCAGGATTATATGAGATTTTGTGCAAATGTTGAGATGTTTTAGTTAGAAATGGATAGTTCAAAAAATTTTATGAGAAAATTGATTATGTGAGAGGAAAGAAAGTTAAGAGAGAATTAAGAGGGTTAAAGTAGACTATATGCTCAAAGTATTGGATATATATGTTGAGGGCAAGAGTTGGGGTTGATTTTATTATTAGTGTGGAGTGCTTTCGTTTCTCTACAAGCATGTAACTTTCCTTACATAAAATAAATAAAAAATATAAAATGCTTGAACCTACATAGTCTAAAAAGACAACTTCTAGCTACTTAAGTACCATGTATGGTTCAAACCATGAGTGCTTCAAATAAAAAACAAGAGAACAATTATAGATACTTGTTTCTTAATATCACTAAGACAAGAGAACAATTATGGTATCGCCGTTTTAAAAGCTTGATACGTTGCAGGAAGCCCATTTAGGGTATAAAGGATCACATCTTCCGGATCGATGTGACATCCAGCGGCAGCAATAGAATCGACTTTGGATTTGATTTCAAGAAGATAAGCCGTCATCGTTTTATCACCTTTTGTTAGATGATGTAGATCGTTCGTTAGCTGAATAACCCGCGAACGTGTTGTAGATTGCAGCCGATTCACAAGCGTTTGCCAGATATCTTGACAATGGTTTAAAGAAAGGACGTAAGGGAGGATTGTTGGAGAAATTACCGAGAAAAGTGCAGCATAAAGATTTTGATCGGTGAGAATCCAAAGATCGCGAGAGGCACTGGATTTAGTTGGACAAGACAAAGATCCATCCAAGAACCCTTTGAAACCATTTGCCGTAAAAATTTTCTCTACTTGAGATCGCCAAATCGGATAGTTATCGGGCGTCAAGGAGGTTGGAACCAATTTCTTGAGGTTACTCATAAGAAACATGAGTTGAGGAGGAAAAAGAAGTTGAGTTGATAAGGTAGTGGATTCCACATTTGTGGAGGAGCTTGAGGAGTTCGTCATCGGAATGATGCGAGGCAAGAAACCGAGAAGAAACGAAAGGAAAGAAAAGAAGCAATCAGTCTGATACCATGATAGCCTGAAGAACCGTAAGGCAGCAGGACAAGACAGAGCAAGACAACATAATGAAAATAAGAATTGTATTTTCTGTATCACCTAAGTACAAGCTACAGTCCTTTATATAGACAATAATAGAGTACACGTAAGCAAGATATCAAGAATATAAAAGTAAATACAAATAGATGCTTCTAGATTTATTTATTACTAACATGGTCGTGGAAAAAGAGAAGCCATTTTTTACACTATTTAGCCATGAATCCATTAATTCTATGAGAAATTGAAAGTGACACATCCAAAACTTTATGAAATGAGCTCCTCTAAAGAAACCCTTTAAAAATCCATGATTAATGAATAAAGTTTCTCTAAATTTTATAGTGAGGTCTAAGAAGAAATTCAATAATAGAAGCATGCTAGAAAAAATGAAGAGAAAATACCATAGAGAATAAATATTCTCCATGTTAATTTCCCATTTGGTTTATAATTATATTCAATTTTGTCATCAACAGAAGAAGTGGCAATTCTCGAATCAATCGTATTTGTGAGATTTAAAATCATATGTGCTTTATGAATCTTCCTTATCTTTGCGAATTCTAGAATTTAAAGTTGCAGCACTTGCTTCTCGCTCCAATGCTATCTTAAACATTGCTATATTTTTATCATGATAGCCTATGCTCTTATCACTTTCTTATTTTGAATATCAGTAGTATTGTCATTTGTCATTTTAAGACATTGATTATTAACTTCTTACAAATCTTCATTTCAACAATCCTTTGAATATCATCTATGATCATATCAGTGTTTCTAGTATCAACAATATCCAATTTTTATTCGTAATTTTTTCAAATGTCTAGATGAAAACTAAAGCACTAAAAATTGACGAGGTTGTGCATTCTATAACTTGAAAAAAAAAATAATGTTCTCAAACTCCACTTTTTGGTAGCCCTTTTTTTTTAACCCAACCTTATCACCTTCTTGAATTATTTAGAGCCATCAATTACTACTAATTAAAACCCTTATTATAGAAAGTTTAGATAGATTAGCAATAGCTATGTCGAGTTTCAGAGGAAAATTTTCAAATAAAATGATATATAATAAAGTGACATGACTCATGAAATAAAAACAAATTTTATAAAAAAAATATCCAAATAAGACATATAGGTAATTCATAAATGATATAAAAAAGGGAGTCCACATAAGCATTCTCATTAAGATAGAATTGATCTACTATGATCTTTTAGAGGTCAATCATGTGTAATCATCGTCATTATTTAGCCTAATAAAAATATGCTTATAATCTAATAAAATGAAATTCTAAGAATCTTTTGGCTCAATCCTATAAAAACATTATGATTATATCCATCTTTAGGTGGTGAAAAGAAAAAATTTCAATGAGAGCATACTCAAATGGTTAAGGGATCGATTTAATTAATCTCCTTATTCATGTTGATAATCAAAGGTCTACCTCCTAAATTAGTTGGTTGTTTAGTTCAAGATGCATATTAATAGTCCTTTTGAAGATCAAGCTAATGCATGACTAAAGGATCAAGCAATACATACCATGTGTATTCAACTAAAGGAGTTCAACTAGTTCTTTGTTGATCAAATTATAGCTAGAATGATGGTCGAGGTTGTTGAAAGTGTAGTTGGAATGGTACAAGGCTATTATGTAATGGTGAGCAACATGTTCCATCAAGAAAAAACAAAGATAAGACAATAGGCTTTTGAGTTCTTAGTAGAGAGCACACTAATCAAGAAATTAAAATGGAGTGAGAAGAGATAACGACCAAGAAGTTACAAAGAGAGATCGTCATAGGTGCACATGATTGTAAAGCTATAGTGTTAATATGTAGTATAGAGAAATGTGAAGAGGTGTTTGGGTTTAGTCATGAAATTTCATAACTTTCATGTGTGCTTGATGTGCACCCCCATGACTAATCAATCATGAATATTCATATTTGTCATGCATCTTCTGCATATATTTTAAAATATACTTACTGTCAATCAAAAGTTTTGAAAATTATGAAGTCATTATATTTGTTCTCTACACCCATTACATGGGCATCATCCATGCATGTAGCATTCATAAGTATTCACTCCTAACATTCAATCATTCATACACTTGGCACACATATATATTACATACACATTAAATCAACTAGCATATAACTTATTTTTTGTGTTTACTTTAAATGTAAATAATTTATTTTCTTTTTTAATCTTTTTAATATAAATTAACTTTTTTTTTTCAAAAAAAATTACGTATGTAATGATAGAAGAGGTGTACACAAGGTAAATCCATTAAATTTATATGTTTAAGGCAACATAAAAAAATCAAGTACATATGGCCTCCATTATACCCACCACAACCTCCACTTCTCCAACCATTATCACCTCAATTATACCACATATCAGACATCCATTTCTCAATACACTGGTATACCCATCCTCACTGATTGCAGAAACCACTACATTTCATCCATATTCACTCTACATAATTAAGACCATTAATATACCATCATTCCTATATACAGTTAGGCTACTACTACTTAACATCTTATTCTTTGAATAATATAAGTACTTTGACTCCTCTTAGTACCCCTCATATAACCATTATGAACATACACCTAAATTAGCGCTGCAATATAGTAGTGTAAACCTACTTACCACACATGAGCAAAAATATTATATTGAGCCTAATTATGGCACACAATAATTAAATATGATTGACTTTACAATTAGTTGTGATTGTACATATTTATATCTTTCATATTTAATTAAGTTCAATCATACAAGTTTTAACTCATTTCAATATGAGACACATGATTAGAGATTTCTTAAATTAAGAGCAATTTTAATGTTCCTTCTTATAAGATACTTCAAGAGTTTATAATATGTGATTTAACAAATTTGCAAAAATAAATTTTATTCTTTTTTGAATCCAAAAAGTTATTATTTTAAAATACTAATGAATTACTTTTGAAGTATATATGAGATATTTATTTTATGATTCTCCATTATCTTAAACAAATTAAGAGGGACTATACATGAGCAACATGAATCATTGCTCCTCTATGATGAATTTATTTATATTAATAAATTAGGATAGAGACTCAAGCCAATTAGTGTGAGCATTTAGGTTGAGTTGTGCTAGAGTGGGGAATTTTAGACTATGAGAAGGGGATAGAGAGAGAGAGAGAGGGAGGGAGTAGACAAATACTTCAAATTTAGAAGAATAGACATTTCTCTCCTCTATGTTGATAAAATATAGGAAGATGGTAAGTATAAAATTATTTTTGAATTTTTTTAATTTTTTACTAATTCATTTAATATTTTAATTTTAAAAAAATGCAGGAACAACATGGAGTTTTATATGCATCCCAATCAAAGATAGGCAAAATAATAGTGGATGGACAATAGATCATAAAATATTTATATGGATATGAATACCTAGTAATATGAATATTAATTATTTAATATTTTATGAATATCATGAATGCTAATCTTCAACAATTGAGATGCATAAAAAGACCAAGCTCATTAGGAAAAGAATGCTAGATTATGGAATGCGTATAATTATATTTATGAATTAGCCTCCTAAGGCATAACTCATGATGCCCAATCCTTCTATATCCTAATCCAACTACTCATGCAATAAACTACAAGAAATGGTAAGGCTCCATGCAACAACATCTATGAATGTGGAGAAACAAACATGTTAATGCTACATACTAACAAATAATCCAACATTTGCAACAAACAAGAATATACAAAGGAGGGGAAAGAGAGAAACAAAATGGGCATGCAAGTAGTGAAAGAGGGAGAGGGATATAAATATGATATTTCATAATAACTTTAATATTTATTTTAAATAAAGTTTAGTTTTTTTTAAATAAAGTTTAGTTTGGATACTAAATTGTGTTTACTTTCATTGTATGTATCTAGCTATATTATATTAGGAACTATAATTATATTAATTTTTATTGCACAATATTATTTTTTATAGAATATGCATAAAAAATTGGTTATCTAAGGAAGTGTTGCAAGGCTGATTATATGATATATTATTTTATTAAATTATATTCACAATTATTATTTAATATTCTTATAAAAATTTTTATGTACGTTTGCTAGATTTAATGATTTTTTTTCCTATCACAGAATAATTGGGATGTAAATACAAATAAAAATTTAAGAGTTAAGATTGAGTGATTAAAAATGAAAAAAAAAAAAAAAAAATTATGCATTAAGAGAATATCATGAAGAATTAAATTTAAATTTAAAACTACAAGTTTAAACTTCTATATTATGTGGATAAGAGTACTGTTGACAATTAAAAAAAATCAAAAATAGTCAAATTTAGAGTGAAAAAAAAAATATTGAACTAAATGTCTGGGAATACTATGGTTTTGTTTGGAACAGCTTTCCTACTGCTTTCTAAAGTAATTTTTTAGTACAAAATTTTTAACTTTTTGTATTAAAAAGCTGCTTAAAAAAATAGTATGAAAATTGTCCCAAACGAAGTCTAAGAGTACTAAATTGAAGAATAAGTATATGACAAAGTTGATGAAAGTAACATCAAAGGAAGATGAAAAGGTCAAAAAATAGACTTAAATTATTCAGGCATGTATGATAAAAAAAAAGCACCTCTATTAAATAGCCTTATGAAGTTTATGTCAGATGACTAACAAGAAAACTTTGAATGTCAATGCTGATCTCTATATGGTTTGAATAGAATAAGTTTAACATCATACAATACTCAATAGAAATGAATAAAAATTAGAATTCATATATATAATCCAACTTAGAATAATCAAAATAAGCCTAATCAAGATGATTGAAACTTTGAATGTCAATGCTTGCATGGCAACTCTATGTCACACCTCAGTAATTAATGGATTAATTAACATAGTTAAACCTTCTTCCTCCTTTTTTTTTTTATCAAATTATAGCTAAAAGACCCTCAGGAAGCTCAAGATAAGAAGACAGAAGGAAGATGAAAAGGTCAAAAAATAGACTTAAATTATTCAGGCATGTATGATAAAAAAAAAAAGCACCTCTATTAAATAGCCTTATGAAGTTTATGTCAGATGACTAACAAGAAAACTTTGAATGTCAATGCTGATCTCTATATGGTTTGAATAGAATAAGTTTAACATCATACAATACTCAATAGAAATGAATAAAAATTAGAATTCATATATATAATCCAACTTAGAATAATCAAAATAAGCCTAATCAAGATGATTGAAACTTTGAATGTCAATGCTTGGATGGCAACTCTATGTCACACCTCAGTAATTAATGGATTAATTAACATAGTTAAACCTTCTTCCTTTTTTTTTTTTTTTTTTTTGATCAAATTATAGCTAAAAGACCCTCAGGAAGCTCAGAAGCAGACAGTTTCACATTTCACAGCAGGCTTCACGAGACAAGCAGGTATATAACCACTAATACAGCATAAACTGAAGTAGAATATATAAATCACATAAATGTTGAGCAACAACAAGCGAGACTACAAAACATATACCATCATTTATTAATAGAACGCAACATCCATCAGCCATATATCATGCATGCTAATCAGAGAAAAATATGAACAAAGAAATCATTTTGAAATCACAGAATACTCGCAGGCTTTACAAATTCACCATCTTCATTAGTCCTATCCCAAATATAAGAGATAAGCACTCTATCATTCCACCTTCATGCTTATTTTATCCTAATAAATGCAACATTGTGGAGTTAATTGAATACTTAACAAACATAATAATGCATGATTTAAGCATGTGTGCTAAGAGATTAAGGCTTCATTTGGAACCGCTTTCTTATTGCTTCATAAATGCAGCTTTTTAGTACAAAATTAAAATTTTTGTACTAAAAAATTGTTTAAAAAGTAGTAAGAAAGTCGTCCCAAACGAAGCCTAACACTACAACATTTTTCCTAAATCCTTCCTTCCATCACGGGAAATCCAGTACTTCTATGCCCTAATTGCCATATTTTCCCTCACAAATTGTCTCTATTGTTTGCCTTGACTGTGTTCTTTAGTGTCTGTCTCCCATGCTTTGTATTCTCCATAGAGAAAGGTGAATGAAAAGTGATCGAGTCACCATAATCTGTAATATTGGGTGGTATAGGTAATATTTTGCTATTCTAGTAACAATGATTTCTCTTTAAAGAAAATAGAAAGAAAATTAGGTCTCTTTGATCTCTATCACATTGATATGTAAATGAAATATTAAATACTATATTCTTCCAATCTTCCTACATTGTCTTCCACCTCAAACAACTATTGTTTTTACTAAGATAATATGTCGCTAAAGGTACAACCTTTTCCTCCTACATATAGATGTTAAAATCATCTAACTAAAAATTGTCATCATCTTAATCAATAAACACACATACTCATAACATTTGTTTACTTTAATCATTATAACATCTTCTTTCTTTTATTGATAAGAATATTTAAAAAATTTTGGCTCATTGTTTCCTACTAAAACAACTTCTATTCTAATTGGATCATATCTCAATTGAACTTTTACCAATTTATAACATGTAGATATATAGAGGTGTTATCATGTGGTTGGAAACTTTCTCTCTCTACCAATGTCTATGTATATATAAATATATAATCTTTATTGAATATGCTCTCAAGTCAACCAATTGTATATTACATAAACTTAATAAATACAACTACCCCTAACCTCTCTCTACCATAATCATTTCTCTTCATGATCTTAAAATTAATAAATGCAACAACTCTTTATCATAAAGATTTCTCCCCCCAACCACAAATGAATGCAAAACCCAACAAGCAAAGTGTTTTTAATGGCATCAAACAGGACAAAACAACCACCATAATATTCTATTTGATAAATGTCTACCAACTGCCACCCCCTTCATAAACCTATCCATCCTACATTACCAAATGAAGTACAGAGAACTGCGACAGCTTCTGATCACCACAATCCTCCTCTCTGATGAATGTTAAGTACCAAACCAGTTCACATCCACCACCTCATCAAGCTGAAACCCTCTACTTACCTATCGGCTACCGCCCCTAAACATTTCAAGCTCGAATACTTATATGGTCATGGCATTCTTTAATACGATCATTTATTAAGACAAGACTTTATTTATCTACTGTGAAAATAAAAAAAAAAGCAAATAGCATGCGATAAGCAAAAGTTAACATCAAACAGTATTCCCACAGTTCCAGATACAGGTGCGAACAACGAAGAAAGTTTTATCCAGAAAGCAAAAAGAAACCAATTTCAATCTTCATAACACAAACTTGGGGGAAAAAAAAAAGAGAGAAAGATTCATATAAGAGAAACATCTCTAAATTAAACACAAAAGCCTAAGTTTTAATGCACAAAAAACATGAACGAACTAACCATGCGAAATTCGAAGAGGAAAAAAGTTTAAACGGGAAAAAAATGGAAAAGAAAAAGAAAACAATCACTTTCCTTTTTCCTTTCCAAGATAAGAAAGATGAGAAAAATCACTTCTTGATTAGTAGCTTGGTGGCGGCCGAGGAGCCCAAGCAGCGGCGAACACATCGTGTGGCAGTTGTCCGTTCGGCATCAGATTAGGCGGTAGATTATAGAGCGGCATCGCCGACCCTTCCGCCCCGAACTGCTCCCCTCCCTCACCCATACCAGCTGCCGCTGACGCATCGGGTGGACCGGCGGAAGGAGGCGGTTGCTCTTCTTCTTCGAGTGGCAGACGCTCGTAAGTCGCGTTGGAGAAGGTGGCGGCGATGACCATCACCGGACCGGCAGCGATGAGCTCACCCACGACGGTGCCCCCAACAACCTGACCCTGACCACCGGCGAGGTAAACGGTGAGACCGGTGGCGCCTGGAGGTGACGGCGCTGGGAGAAATGCGCCGGAGAGGGAAAGGATCTCGAAGCGGCCGTGGAGAGAGACGACGGCGCCGGGAGGAGCGGCTGGCTGACGGATGGTGACGTTAGCAACGACGCCGCTACCGCTGAGAACAGTGACACCTCGCTGACGGCGGCGAGCGAAGGTGTTAACGGCGTCCATTATGTCAGCACCGGACGCGATCTCGAGGACGTGAGAACGGAGGGCGTTGGGGCTGTCGCGGGTGATTATGATGGGGGGCTTTGGCTTATTTTTGGAACCAGGGGGACGGCCTCGAGGCCGACGGCCGGAGGCGGAAGCTGGAGTGTTTTCACCTGGCGTGGTCGTGCCGGCGGAGAGGTCGTCAGCAGGGTCGTCGTTGTTGGTATTGCTGCCGCTACTGTTGGTGGGGTTGGAGTCGTCTGCGGCGGCGAGGAGATGGTGATGGTGGTGGTGGTCGGGAAGGGGGTTGCGGAGGTGGAGAGAAGGGATTGTTGCGCCGGAAGTGGCGGCGGCTGCGGGGGAAGAGGAGACCACCGGGTCTACTCCTCCCACCGCTGCGCTCCCCGCCCACCAACGGTTCGCCAGCTTCTACTCTTCTCTTCTTAACTCGAGTAAGAAAAAGTTCACAGCTTCCGAGCCAAGTCTCTGTCTTTCTCTCTCTTTCTCTATCTCTCTATATAACCATCTATCTCTATCTATCTACCTACCTCTCTTTTTCTCTCTTTGAAGAAAATAGAAGGAGAAGGATTTAGCGGCTGTAAAAACATGAAAAGCTCTGTGAAAAAAAAGGATTGCTAATCAAGAAATCTATCTGAAGCTCGACTTTCTGAATCAAGCTTTGGGACTTCTTCCAGCTAAAGCTTGCTAAGGGATCAGATCTGGGAATAAGGAGCAATACCTGGCTATATAAATACGTGGGTGATCTTCTGAAATCTTTTACTTTCTGAAGAGAAGAGATGAGATCGATCATGGAGTTGTGCAAGGGAAGGAGATCGAGAAGAGCACAGGAGGGAGAGATGAGATGAAGTGCAATAGGAAGGATAAGGGGGTATTATTTCAGAGGGTTTGAAGGGTCGTATAAATGGGTCTATTTCTCTTGTTTCAAAGTGGGTGTGTCTCTGATTGCTAGTACTTGTTTTGGTAGGCGGTGGAGGAATATGGGAGCTGAAGTTTTTTTACCGAGTGGGGTTTCTGACAAGCAGGTAGTAGAAAAGGGGTGAGTTTGAGGAACTCAGAATACAGGTCCGATCGTCCCTTGGCAACTCTGAATTTTGCCTCACCAATTTTACCCTTTATTCTTTTCTATTTTGTATATATATATATATATACAAAGACAATTAAGGAGAATAAATAATTAAAAATTAGTATGCTATAGGATAGGATATGAGTGTAACCAGGGGGAAATCAGTCCAAATTTTTAGGGGGACAAACTTATAAGGCATATATGTCGGGTGGTCCAAGGGGACAGCGCCCCCTGGCGGGGCTCGACTAGCTCCGGTCAGGTCGCGGGGTCAAGGAGCAGTGCCCCTACCGGGTTTTCCGGGGGCAGTGTCCCCGGAACAAATTTTGGTTCGAAGAATATTTTTTGAATTCAATGATGAATTCTCTTTACTATTTGTTGGGGGCAACTACCTAAAGACCATAGTATTTTAAATTTTTCGCTAAAAACCCTTGTAGTAAAGACTAAAAAATGAATGAAAAGAAATAAATTACCTAAAAAAATTAAAATTCCAATTTTAAAAAAAAATTGAGGGGGTGGCGGGGCAATTGCCCCGACTACCAAGGTTCGCCCTGAGTGTAATTTTTTTAATTAAAAGTTATATTAAAGATGTCTCAAATAAAATCTTAGATAAATGGACTTATGACTACTTCAGATTTGACTAAAATGATTCGTGAGCTGAGTGCAATGAGCTAAATTCGAGCTAGAGTTGATGTCTCATTTAACGAAAATTTATATAAAATATATTTAAAATATATTGAATTTAGCTGATTTGTTTATTTGATTTACTCATATACTGGACATTTAAAAAAAGTATATTTAGAATTTCCACGGATAAGTAGCTCTTTCTTATAGATCAATCATTTTAAAATCAATATATTTTATGGACTATAGGAGGAGTTATAGGCTCTTATTTTTCAAGCTTAGATAAATAGGAGGCCTTGAGGACAATGTCCCCAAGCTGTTTGATCTCTAATGAACGATACTGTAAATTCTTTTAATAATTATTTCTTTTTCTATTCTATTTTTTTTAAATAGTTAATGTTCTAAGAAAATATGAATATTTTGATTTTTTTTAGCTTATCAATCACTTCAAGTTCTATTATTGAATGAAAATATCAGTGACTTGAATTTTTTAAGGTAAGAAAATATATATTTTTTATTTCCATCAAATTGCATATAAATTTTTTACATGCTAATTATATTCCATAATAACTTTTAATTTTCATATTAATTATTAAAATGTTATTTATCTTTTAAAAATGTGAAATTTGTTTGTGTTAACTTTATTTTAAGAGCTTGTTGATCACCTTAGGCACTCTATGTGAACATATAAACTCTTAATTTTTCAATTTTATCGCTCACAACTAATCATAATTTAATAACTAATTATGAAATTTTATTAATAATTATTTATCCCATCATTATTTGCTTCTATCTTGATTTTAAAAATGTCCAAAATGTTATTACCAATTTTCTAAGTATTTGATTAATTTCAGTGCATTTCTTGTTTTTGATAATTATTATAACATTTATTTTAATTATTAAAAATAATTAATGAGCTTACAAATTTTTAATAATATTTTGCATGGATGTGACATAAATTAAATATAATTTGAATTTTAATGCTCTCATTTTGAATAGAAATTGATGAGATTTTAATTTATTTTAATTAATAAACATGTTTTTATCAATTAATATTCCAATCAATTAAAGAAAATATGTATGAACCTTATTTATGTTAATCTTATTTTGCAATTAGAAAAACTCAATTCTAATATTAATTAAGTTCGGGACTATATTTAGAAATAATCTCTATTTTAAATATTTTTAATTAGAATTATTTATGCAAATTAGTTATAATTAAATTCATTATTATTTAATTCTATTTTTAAAATCCATTGAACTAAAGTTTACTAATGGCTCATCCTAGAATGATTAGTCACCTAGCAAGGATCAACCAAACCTAATTTTTAAGTATTTTTACCTTTAAAATAATAAAAATAAAAATATTTTAAAAATATAAAAATCTTAAATATTTCCTAGAATTGATTTCATTAATTTTGATTGATAAAATAAGAATCTAATTTAGAACACAAGCACACATTTGTGTGGATGATCACTGGTTGAATCAAGTCAACTTATTGAGTTAACTTAAATTTAATTAGTTCTATAACATTATATTCCCTTAACAATTCCATTTACTTTGGCATTGTATTGCATTGCATATCAAGTTAGGATAATGTTTTATATCTATAGATATAGATAGATTATTCAACTCATCTAATTATTATAAATTTATATATATACTTAATTATTATGGTTAATGGTTAAGCCTCATATTAGGCATATAGAACAATATTGTAATAAAAGCTAAGGGATTGATCAATATGTCATGACATATATGGCTTGCACTCCTAGCATCTTAAGGTAATTATCTTCTAGCAAATAGGCGACCAACTAAAAGAAACATCACAAACAAATCCAACCTGAAAAAGACTAGGATATAAATAAGGAAGGCAAGAAAAATAACAAAACTATAGAAGAAACCACTCCAAAAAAGACAAACATAGTGTGAAAATACATAATCCCTAGGCCCAAAACAAACAACAGAGAACAACCCCACCCAAAAGACAGAGAAAAAGCCCCCACCAACCACCGCAATAAGCTAAAACACACAGACAACCAACTAAACAACAGAATTTGGATCTAGTGAAGCAACCAACAACATTTTTGAAAATTAAGCTCAATATTTTGCACTTTTTCCTTCTTTATTTTTCTTCCCAGCCAACCATATATCGAGAAACCATATCTATCAATTTTCAACACATTTAAGCCAAAATCATCTAAAGACACATTAGAACACCCTATATAGAGAATCCTCATAGCTTGATAAATCCTCAATCCAATCAGTGATCAACAGGGACAAGCTCCAGTTAATACATCAACATCAGCATCAGAGAAATAAATAAATCAATAATAAGGGTGCTATTAAAGACATCTAACCCATCAGTAACAAGATTAGAATCATTAGCAAGATTAGAGATTAAAGCCATGATATTACCCACAATATCATAACCAGCTCGACCGACTAGTAGTATCAATGGATGAGACAATAATGCTTAACAAAATTATCAAGAAAGAGGATCAAAACTTATAGAATTTATTACCTTCACTTTCCAGCATATGAGAGAAATAGAAATGGAAGGAGTGATCGATTAGAGGAGAGTCCGCATATTTTTTAAGACACTCACCTTCAGCCAGCGATTTAATTAGGACACAAATAATCAATTTCTAAATTTAATTATCCAACACA
Organism: Dendrobium catenatum; assembly: GCF_001605985.2. Classification (NCBI taxonomy): domain Eukaryota; kingdom Viridiplantae; phylum Streptophyta; class Magnoliopsida; order Asparagales; family Orchidaceae; genus Dendrobium; species Dendrobium catenatum. The sequence continues at coordinate 4,975,818 of NW_021318693.1, forward strand.
ATATATGATCATTCAAAGGCACATTATCAAAATCTCCCTACAATAATGGTTCATTTCAACATTCACCGAATTGAATTTTCAATCACTAGATTTCTTCAAATGGGGGGTGTAAAAGAAGACATTCAGTTTTGTGATGCCCCAATGCCTTACAATGATATACAAAAAGCTGGAAGGTTTTAAAAGCCACCTACTAACATAATTATAAGTCTTAGGGCCAATTCCAAATTGAGCCATGATACATTTTGGTAAATAAGAGCAGCGAGAGGATAGTGAAATACTCTGATATGTTCCATTTAGCAGCGGAATTGCTGCAGTGCGTTTGGGTTGGATGAAGCAAGACAGTAGGAGTGTTGAAAAGCTTTAGGAGAAATCATATATATATATATATATTGTCTTTAAGTGAATTTTTCCTTATGTAATGATTTCTTCTAAATCATTCATTACCATCAAGTAATTGACATCTTCGTTAATGTCTTTATCCCCTAATCATCCACCAAACATATAGGATTCTAGATGTGGCACCTGCAAGTTTAAGTGGCTACTCCAACCACTTGGTAATTTGTCCCATACAGGGTTCAAGAGGTGGCTCCTATGGCATAACACTTTATCTTATATGATACTTAGTTCATATATATATTCAAGTTAGTGTATTGCTCTGATACTATTTGTAATAGTCTAAATTCTTAGCTATTGAGATATTATCCACTTTAGCCTGTGGGTCTCATAATTTTGTCATGTTGGTATAACTTCCTAAGAGGTCATTTATCATAGAATTTTTTGGGATGAACATGCTTAACTGTGGAGATTCTTAATAAATTGTTTACCATTACACCAAAAAATACCTTAATGATTAAGAGTTTAGCTTCCTTTTATTTAAGGCGTTTCATAATCTCTCTCACTTGAGTGATGTCCTTATCAGTATCTTTATCTTAGAATCATTTACTAGATATATATGATTCTATAGGCTGCTCCTACAAGTTCAAGTGGTGTCTCCCACCATGCAGCACTTTGTCCTATATAGGGTTAAAGAGATGGCTCTCATGGCATATACTTTATTTTATATAGTACTTAGTTTCTATCTTATAGCTGATATATTGCTCTGATACCATTTGTAACAATTTAAACTTTTAACTATCAAGATATTATTTGCTTTAGCTCAATGGCCTCATAGTTTTATCTTGTTGGCATAACCTCCAGGGAGGCCACCCATCCAAGGATTTATCTGGGATGAACACGCTTAACTGCGGAGTTTTTTTAATAAAATTCTAATCATTAAACTAAAATGAGCCTCAATGTTTATAAATTTTTTTCCCTTTTTTTATGCTTTGAAATATGATATTTTGCTTAAAAATTTTATCTTGACTGATGGAATTTTTACTTCTTAATTAGGCATATCCGAACTAAAAATATTTGTGTTTTTTTTTTTAATAAAAGCAATGTTAAAGCATTAATAAGTCATTGAAAAATCCATTCAATCAAGCATGTAGCTTGACAGAATTATTTGAATTTTAAAAAAAAAAAGAACTTTCATATTTGATTCTATGACCATCAAAACTCTATTTTTAGCAAACATATGATCAAAATGTGCATCTTAATGAAATAAATTTAACAAGCCATATATTATAAAATGTTGACATCATTTATACATTTACAATATTATAATTTCCAAGATTTTTTTATAAATAATACTATTGATAATTATTTTCATTACCAATGTTGAAACCCATTAATGTTAATAATATTGATACCTACCATTAACAATAAGGTAGAAAATCATCATCAATAATAATGATAATACATTGCGTCATTGTCAAGCTCAATGCTTACTATCGTTGCCAAAGATGACAACTAAATGCCGACGATAATTGACAATTTTTCTGTATTATCCAACAATAGTGAAGCCCACCATTGCCACCAAATTCGACACCCACCATATATATCTCTACGACTAACACTCATTGTCACCTCCAAAGTTGACTTCTACCACTACACTAAAGCCAATTTCCATCATCAATATGCTAATTTCGATGAAGATTAACAATTATCATTGACATGAAGATTAACAGTAATCAGTGACGCTAATTTTGATGCTCACTACAAGCACCATCATGGATGCATACTATCTCTACTAGGATTAGTGCCCACCTATCTGGTTGCAAGTCACCTTTCATATAAAGAGAACTTTATAGTATACGTTAAACAATGCTTAATAGTATTTCTAAGGCCACAAAGCACATCCTACTTCAACCATAAAATCTTATTTTTTATACTTCATGCTAAAACATTATATTAATGTCTTCTGTAATTATGAGGAATGACATTTATTATAACTTATAACTTAAATTAATAAAATTATTTCAATTAGATAAAGCCTCATACTTATTCTTCCGCTTTGGATTTTTCATAATATAAATATCATGTACCTTATGGGTTACTCTCAACTCATCATATTTTTAGGTGAACGAAATTTTAGTATAATACTAATTTTAAACAAAATCTCATTTGCCATTAATAATATTCTAGAAATTAATAAATTGAGATCGTCAATGAAAAATAACTATAGGCTATTGAGATCGTCAAGGAATTGCCATTTTAGTAATGTTTGCCCTGTTGTCAATTCTGCTGCTAGGAGGTTAGCGTTGTTTGGCGGTATGTTCCATGATATTACTGAGTTATCTTTTAATAATCTCACTGTTCAGATTAAAGGTTTGATTAATTTGGATAGGAGTGGTGTGCCTTACGTTGTTGAGCGGTAAGTTCTTGTTCTCTGGGTTGGTGCTCTGTTTTGGGTGTGTTGCTCTTCTGGTTGTGGTTTTTGGTGTTCTGATGGTTCTGGTTGTTCCTGGGTGGGGTGTGTTGGGTTTTATGGGTTGTGGTTGCTGGTTGGTGTTTGCTTCATGGTCTCTTTTATTTGGGTTCTGGTGGCTGGTTGGAGGTTGTTCCTTTCCTTTCCCTTTTTGCTGGGGTCTCCCCGGCTGGCATTTGGTTAGTTTCTGGTGGTTGTTTCAGCTGCTGTGGAGCTGGTGTTTGTGGTCCGGCTGTGTTTGTTTGGTGCTGCGTTTTTTGATGCTGTTCTTCTCTCTTGGAACATTGGTTTTTCGGGGAGTTGGCTTTCCTATCCTTGTTTAATTTTGTTTACTAGCTTTCCTTGTTTGCTTCAATCCTTTCCTAGTATCTTTGCATGCCTCTTTTGCAGGTTTTTGGAGCTCCGCGCTCATTTTGTGCAGGATACTCGTTCTAGTAGGTGGGATATGCTGATTGTGCTTTTCATTTCCCTTTGTTTTTTGTTTCTTAGAATGTTATTAGTTTATTGTGTAATTTTGGCTAGTAGGGAACTCCGGCTCGTAGGTTTCTTTTTCTTTTTGTTTGTAGCTCGTATGAGCAATAGGGAACTGGAGGTCCCTTTAAGGACTCTGTAATCTTTTTCTATATTAACGCGTAAGCCCGTCGGTGGGTTTTAACCAAAAAAAAAAACTATAGGCTAGTGGATAATTGTGAACATAACCTCTAAAAGGCATTCACATCAATGTCCTAAACATAATTATAGCTAGGTAATATGTTTACCATGTATTAGTATGTTAATTCTATGGGAAGCAATTCAATCCTAGGGGTAACTTTAGTTATAACCTGAAAAGGATGGTCATATCAACATGCTAGGGATGAATTATAGCTAGATAATCCCTCATCCATTTATCGATGTATAAATTCAATGGGAAACAAGTCAATACTAGGGGCAAACCTTAGATATAGCCTCAAAAGAACATTTAGGGTATGATTATATGGTAATTTTTTTTATCTCTAATTAATGTATCAATTTTTCAAGAAGCAAGTTAAGAGTAACAAGTCAATATGATTACAACCTCAAAATAATGTTCACATTAATGACAATCATTGATATATTTAAGAAACTCCTCCTTTGTACCATTCATTGAGGTATCAATTTAATAGAAATAAAGTTAAGATTAAGGGTAACCCTAGCTATAACTTCTAAGGATGTTCTCGTTGACATCATGGGTATTTTATAATTGGGAAAGTGGTTCACTTTATCATATTTTTATGTATTTAAGGCGATATTGCATGCATTTATTTTTTAAGGCTTTCTATATATATGAAAATACATATAAGAAATATTTGAGCAAATCTCAATTTCATAAATAGCCCTCAGATGAACTTATACTTTGACATTGAAAGGGTGTTAATAATTAAAATTATATAATTTTTATGCTTAATTCAAGAAATATTTAACACTATCACATCCTAATAAAGGATCAATTCATCATAGGTTAAAGTCACCAAGCAATGCTCTAACATGCAATCTATGATAGGTTTCGAGCAATCTAGAGTTTTAGGAGAATTTTCTTAGAAGAAATGATATGCAAACTTCTTTGAAAGGTGAGATTTTGATCAAGAAGAATTAATTGATATGGGTCCAAATTGACTCAATCCGAGCCCAAATGGGTCCAAATCGATGACCCGAAGTGCCTTTGGTAGGTTCAAACCATAATTTGGATTATCAAACAAACCCTAAATGTAAAATTCTTATAATCGTATCGAGCGGCTCAATGAGACAAATCCAATGAGCCTAAGATTGTTGAATTCTTATATCATTAAGACATTCAAATATCCAATAAACGATCATGATCATGAGAATCAATATCGACCGCCATTCAAATCACTCCCAACTTATTCTTGATCTTCCTTTTGTTTATTGATTATTCCACTCTCAGAAAATTATAAATAGACCAATCATTTTACTTGGAAGGGGACCAAAGCAAGGAAGAGAAGGAAGAGAGTTATCTTGCCATTAGACTCCTCTTCGACCTCCACTGGACTTCCATTCGACCACCAACTATTTTTGGACTTCCGCTCGGCCACCGACGGAAACCAGACTTCCGCTCGATTTTCGAATGATGCCAGACTTCCGACCGATGCCGGATTTCTACTCGGTCGCCGACTAACGTTGGATTTCTGCCTTGTCACAGACTTACGCCGGACTCCTATCTGGCCTCAGTTCGTAACTAGATTTCAAACTATCAGTTGACCATTGTAATCTGATCGTCCTCAACTTCAAGAATGTATCAATCACCTGTAATTTATTCAAACACAAGTTTAATCATTTCAACTAGACGTGACCCCGGTATTTTTCCCCTTTCCAAAATTTTCTACATAAAAATCTTGGTGTTTCCTTTTCCTTCTGTTAGTGTGTTGGACATCTGTACATTGCTAAGACGAAAAATTCTAACTCTATCGCCATGTATATTCTAGCTCACAACAATATTAAATGAAATTTATGAATATATATATGATGCTAATATATACAAAATTAAAATAAAATCATAAATATTAATGTGAAGCAAATATATATATATATATATATATATATATATATGACATTATTCTCCTAATTTTTTCATAAGCTAACATCATCGATTTCCATTTTAAAATACTATATACAAATTTATGACATGAAGCATATTAGTTGGCGCAAGATCAATCAACTTGGAGGGGGGGTCAGCAGGCTGACAGATACAGAAAAGACAAGTGTACATGCTCAAAATAAAGACCGTTGAGAGGACAAGGAGAGAGACGGTGAAGATGAGATAGAAAGAGAAAGCCGGACCGAGTCTGGGATAAAGTCGCCCACGGTAAGATAAGCGAGTGGGAACGCATCGTCCTCGCAAGTTCCGACACGCTCGCAGTACCGAATCCCAAGGCTTAGGGTAGAGAGAGAAAATGTCGCCGGTCTTCGCTGGCCAGCTAGGAGTCGTTTGGTCACCTGTTTGACCGGACAACAACCGTAATTAGCGTAACCTTAATCTTAATTGTACTGTTAAGAGAATTTAATTAGCGAGTTCAGTTCCCTTCCAGTTTCTAATTACCCTTCTCGATGCATTTGACCGTTGGTTTTGGGCACTAATGGTTATCGGCGTGTGATGATAAACAGTGCGATGTGCGGCCTTCACGTAATGAATTGGTATGCTGAGTTGATTTGCAGGATAAAACTGTCGCGTGGGAGAGATTTTTCTGTCAGGAATTAAATGAATCAGAGTTAACGCGATTACGCAGTACATAGTAGTTATTGCGAGAAAATCTATCTATTTATGTAAGCGGGAGATGTGAAATTATTGGAAAGTTGAATATAAAAATGTAAATTTACTGTAAATGAGATTTAAATTTAGAATATTTGCAATATTTTTTAATTATTTGTATTAACTAGCTGATGTAGGCGAGACTTATAATTATTGAGAAATTAGGTTTTAGAGTAATTTATAGATTTTGATATAATTCAGTTATTTAAGAATAAAAAAGATTAGATTATGATTTTTTTAAAGACTTTTATCGGTGGAAGTTGCATCCTCTTATGTATCTTTTCAGATAGTCAATAGGCAGTTGACGGATTATAACAAGTGAGCTCGTATCATGTGCACGCCAAAAAGAGAACTTGCCTGTCAATCACCAAGCTTTAGTTTCGTAGAATAGTTAGAGGAGAGTCGCCTCCCACAAGAAAGACGAACTACCCACATGAACCACAACTCGTCACTCGCCCTCTAACATGAATCACCCACTAAAACTACTCACCATTATCCATGATGGAACATCATCAACCATACACATCATCTCAACTTCAAGAAAGGGTCTCTAACAGTAGGTTCTACCTTGCCCCATCATACCCAGGACTTGTTAGTTGGGAGCCAAACACCCAATCAACAAACCAAGAAGAGCCAAAATTACAAAAAAAAATATATCTCTAACCTCGTACTGCCCATTCTTATTCACGAAAATATTTGTAAATTAAAAATTCCAAGTAATTTATGATTTTTTTATAAAAATATATAAAATATCTTCAAAACATTGAGATGTATTTAGAATTTCTTTTAAACTAAGAGTATGTTTGGAATGATTGCAGTGTTTTATTAGTTAGTTGTGATGTTGCAATGAAAAAAACAACTTCGCTATTATCGTTGAAGAAAATGGCTTTTCACCACATAAATTTTGGAAAGTAGTAAGTAGTAAAATGCAGTAGCAAAAAAAAAATGTAATTGGCATCAGAAAAACAAAATAGTTAAAGTGTTGTCCCAAATAAATCCTAAAACTAATAAATTTTTAAACATATCTCATGTAAAAGAACAATTATTTTTCATAATTGTCATGCAAAATGATGAAAATGAACCGCATGCTTAATTATTTTAAAAAATTATTTTTAAAATTTAAAATTTGATCCTTTGACACCTTATGGTGGAGCAAAGAGTGTGGAACCTATATATCAACAATTAAACTTTATTGATGAGTCAACTCATAAACTTGTCCCTTCGGCATAATAAGTGTACACAATTTCTCAAAATGATAATGATAAACAAACTAACATGCATCGAGTCGTCTTACTGATAGACCAAGATCGTAAGACCCATTGTTAGCCTTTTCTAGGGGTGTCAATATTTGACACGTACGACTCAAAAATTTGACTCGAACCTAACCCGAACCCGAAACAGGACGGGTTCAACATTTCAACTCGTTTCAAAAATCTGGTCAGGTTAAGGTTGACCCTTTGACTTGAAATTGACCCGTTTTGACCAGGTAACCCGAGATTGACCCATTTTGACCCGAAAAACAAATATTGTCCCATTTTTTGGACTAAAAAACTAGCAATTTTCTTGTTGACAACGGATAATTCAGGTCCGAAAAACTAACCCATTTTCAAAATGGGTCAGGTTCGAGTTGACCTGAATAGTGTATGTTCAGTTTCAGGTTCGACCCGAATCAACCCGAACCTGAACTATGACTCGAAATTGACACCCTGGACTTTCCTTAAACACTTCTAAAATGAATTTTTTGGTTTGTCACCAATCATTAAAAAATGACCTTTATCCATATCAAATCTCTATTGAGTCATGCTTCAAATTTTTTTTTTAGTATTTTAAGTAGATTAAAAGTTAGATGGTAATGAAGTATTATTTTTCTTTCAAGAAAAAAGAGAAAATGCAAAGGCCAAATCAAGGGAATTTTATTGCGTCAGGTTACCTGACGTAGAGATACATCAGGTAGCCTATAATATATCGCCACGTGCTTTTACTCTTTACCGCGCGGCCCGACGATCCAACCCAGAACGAATATGCGTGGTATTTGCTCGGTATTGCTAGGTACTACTCGGTATTTGCTCGGTATTGCTCGGTATATTTGCTCGGTACTTGCTTGGTATGCTCGGTATTTGCTCGGGATCGGAAGCAAAAACGGGATCACGCTCGCTGTGGAGATAACCTTCACTAATGGGGAGGACATTGCCCGACTGAAGCACCATGCCGGACTGGACGCTTGCTCGGATTTGGAGATCAAAGACAATCGAGGTGAAGAATGGCGACTCGCGGAGAAGATAATCAATCTGATATTTGTCAAAGGTCAGGAACTGCTTCCTAGAAACAGGTATGCCACCTTGGCGGGGAGCGATGACCACCGCGGGAATCCGGTCGGCAGGAAGCTACGAAGTTTGATCGGAGGCAAAAACAGGATCCCGCTCGGGCCCCACTCGTGGCCGTTCGACTTTTCTCCATCGACGACTTTTCCTTTCGACCGGATCGCAAGCAACGAAGTTTGATCGGAGGCAAAAACGAGCAAGTACCGAGCAAATACCGAGCAATACCGAGCAAGTACCGAGCAAATACCGAGCATTACCAAGCACGAAACCGAGCATTACCGAGCAAATACCGAGCAAGTACCGAGCAATACCAAGCAAATAACGAGTAGTGCCTAGCAATACCGAGCAATACGCGAACATATTAATTCCGGATTCGTTCCGGGTTGGGTCGTCGGGCCGCGCTGTAAATAGTAAGAGCACGTGGTGATATATTATAGGCTACCTGATGTATCTCTACGTCAGGTAACCTGAGGCAATAAAAATTCCAAATCAAGGCCCCATGTTGATAATAGCTTTTAAAGACATTAGAACATAAATAAATTAAACAATTATCTAAATAAGGTGATTCTCCTAAGACAAAATGATTGGTACCCACTCTATTGATCAGCTTAAGAAACCTTCAATGATAGCAAAAAAGAATATTTTAACCAATAATTGAGAAAATGTTTACTTATTTCTTAAAATGTTAAATTTTGTTAATCTTAAAAAAATTAAAGTAGAACATTAAATAAACCTTATAATTAAATTGCATTATACTGATTTACTATGGCTAGAGTTCATAGATAGCTCTCAAGCTAAGCTCGATGAATTAATGAGCTAAGCTTGAGCCAGGCCGGACCTGACTCATTAGCTTATGAGCCGTCTTATTTAAAAATATATATATATTAAGATAAAATATATTAGAATTGAATTATTTAAGTACAAAGTGATTTAAAATATTTAGAAATAATATTTCTCTTTTATTTCTCAAGTGATTTCTTATTATTTAGCACTAATTTATCCTTCTTTTAATTATTTTATTATAGTTTTTTTAAAATAAGAATCATCTTCTCTTTTTTCATAATAAATGAGTCAGCTCATGATCCGACTTGAACTCATAAAATTTAACTTGAACGTAAGCTCGAACTTGAACTCAATTAGTTAGCCAAGCACAAACTTAAACTAGAAGTAGCTTGGCCACAACTAAACTCTTTTACATCCCTACGTTATTCTCTAATTTCTTCCAATCGGTCATATGAGTTGGTAGCATCAACATCCTATGCACAAATTTATTCAAGAAAAATAAAGAAATTTGTTTGTTTGTGAAAAATGTAAACGTAAAAAAGCTTCAAAAGTTGCTTAAAAATAGAAAAACAAAATAGAATATTCAAGTTTACATTCAACAGGTTCTTCAACAACTTAAAAATAATGTCCTAGAATATTTAATTAAGGTATATAGTACCCCTTAAAAGTTAAGGATAAATGTGACACTACAAGAAATTCAGTCATTACCGACGGTTTATCTGTAACTACCGGCGGTTATGAAAAATATCGGCGGCTCTGCGGCGGTTAGCACACCGCCGGTAAAAACGGCGTAGGAAACTGTTGCCGGCGGTATTTTTCCTGCGGTTTATTTCCCCGACGGCTTTCCGGCTGCCTACATCGCCGGTTATCGCCGGAGTTGTTACCGGCAGCTTTCCGACCGTCGAACCGACGGTACAAATATCGTCGTTCAACCACCGGTCGACCGACGGGAACAATAATTTTAAACCCGGCGGTTTTGTGACCGCCGCTATTACCGGCGGCATATGCTTCCATAACGGCCGGTTGAGCCGCCGGTATTCAACGGCGACCAAACCGCCAGGTGAGTCGCCGTTATTACCGGTGGCTAAACAACCGCCGGTCAAAGCCGTCGGTAATGACTGAATTTCTTGTAGTGTGATTGTAGGATATTACATATTAGAACATGTGTCTACAATATTATACTAAGCTTTGTAATAAAATAATTTATATTTTATTTGGGATGACTTTCTTACTCATTTCTAAAACAATTTTTTTGTCCAAACAATTTTTATATTAAAAAGCAATAAGAAAATTATCGCAAACTAAATCTAAAAGTATCACACTCCAGCATTCATGCAACTTTATATTGTTAACACATTATTAAAGTATTTTATTTGAGCTCATTTGGAATCAGATCAAATCAATTGTAACATCGATAGATTTGTTTCATCGGAAAGTTCAATTCAACTATAAATTTTTCGAAATCAAAGTTCAGATGATCCTAAATTTAATTTCGAAAGTTTTCAAAACAAAGATTACCTCAAAATTTGTGCCAATCATGTGAATTTTATGGAGTCATATCAAATATAAAATCTTTATAATTTTTATATGAATGATAACTCTACCGTATATATATATATATAAACTGAGTACAAAAGTTACTGTTCCCGAGCTTATGTAGTGTTGCCATCATCTGATTTTTTTTTTTTTTTTTTTTTTTGGCACTTTTCTTTCCTAAGAAATTGGCAAAGTATTAGGTCAAAATTTACAAAACCTCCGTTGATCTTAATAAGACAAAAATATATATTTCTTGATCAACAATCGCCAAAAAAGTATAATAAATTCAAAAGACTTTAATAATCAAAAAATTTTTGAAATAAAATGTCAATTATCCATATTCTACATTAACTAATATCATCTATTTGTCTGGGGTTGACTTTGGTGGATAACAATATCTTGAAGCCAATTCAACTCTTTCTAGCCATAGAATATTTATATTAGTACTTGTTACGCAGACACAAATATCGAAGCATATTAACAACTTCCAATATTAAATTTTGGACCCAATTTCAACAAATTTAGAGTCAAAATGAACATCTCAATAATAATAAAAACATTAAAATTGGTCTAATCTAAGCCTAAATGGGTTTAAATCAAGGGTTTAAAATATATTTGGAAGCTCCAAAATATTAATTAGATGACCAATTGATATTAAAATATGACATGCTTGTAGTCAAATAGAGCAGCTTAAAGAGAAAATCCAACGAGCATAAGATCATATAATTCAAACATCATTAAGGCCCTTAAAGGTTGAATAAATATTCCATGACAGAGAGAATCAATACGGGACATCCGATGAAGCACTCCAAATTTGTTTTAGTTCTTCTTTATATTTAAAGAGCATGCCACTGCTAAATTCAATAAATAAACTCCATTTTCACGTGAAAGTGGGCTTGGACTTTTGGAAGCTTAGACTATGAACTAGAAACTCAAGATAGCTCTGAGACTTGAAGCATACTAGAGCTCCGCCCCAGCACCACCGCCTACAAGCCTTCGCCATCAGGCCTCTACTGATGGACCTCTTTCAGAACATCACTATCGAATCTCCATCCGGCAGCCATTTCCAGGCCTTTGTCCGGCTACCGTCTCCCACCGACTAAGTTCCCTCTAACCATCGTAGTCGCCTCCGACCACCATCACATGTCGACTATGATCTCTCCAAACATCGTTGCCCACAAATTATGGTACCTCCGACCACCATTGCCAACCAACTACAGTCCCTTCGACCTCCATCACTCAACGATTATGGTCCCTCCGACCACCATCGCCCACTGACTATGATCCCTTTGGCATTTGTCACCCTCACAATCTCTCCAACCAACGTCGCATGCCGACTACGATCCCTCAAACCACCATCGTCCGTTGACTACATTCGACTTCCATCATCCGCCAACTATGGTCCCTCCAACCACCATCATCGGTCGAATACAATCCCTCTGGCCTTTGTATCCCATCGATTACACTCTATATGATCACCGTCGCCCATCAATTATGGTCCCTTCGACCTCCATAGCCGCAGACTACAATCCATCTGACCTCCGTCGCCCATCGACTATGGTCCCTCTGACCTCTATTGCCTATCAAATATGGTTCCTCTGACTCCATCGCACACCGACTACAATCTGTTTGACCTTTTTCGTCTGTCTGTTATGGTCCCTCCAACCTTTGTTGCCTACTAACTATGATCCCTCTAACGACCGTTGCCCGTCAATTATGCTCCATGTGACCTTCTTTGCCCGCCAAATACAGTTCCTCTAACCACTGATACCTATCTATTATGATCCATGCAACCTCCATCGCCCACCGATAACAACCCCTCGGACCACCGTCACCTGCCACTACGATCCCTTCGACCTTCGTCGCCTTCCGACTACAATCCCTCCGACCATCATCTTCCATAAATTACAATCTATGTAACCTCCATTGTCTACCGACTATGGTCCCTCTAATCTCTATTTTCTACCAACTACGGTCCCTCCAACCAACGTCGCCCGCCGACCATGATCCCTCCAACAACAATCATCCGCAGACTACGGTCCCTCTGACCAACATCACCTGCTGACTATAGTCCCTCCAACCTCTATCACCCGACAACCATCCCCTCTACCTTAGTTGCCCAACTACAGCCCCTTTGACCTCCTTTTCTCGACTATAATCCTACTGACCAAATGAATATGCCAACATTCTTTTGAGAATAACTCTCATATTACTGAATTCTTCCAACTCCTATAATATAATATGTTTTATATGATGTATATTTGCTACATTGAGCCAATGTCTTCCCTCGAGGAAGGGCATCATTTGTAATCTGAATATAAACATTAGTATAATCATTTTAACTACTCCAAGCCCCGTGGTCTTCCCCCTTTTTTTAGGATTTTTCACATAAAAGTTTTTTGTGTCTATTATGACACTTGCACCCATCTCTCTTATATGTCTATGTGTCGGATCCTCGTATAAAACTGGGACATAAAACACTCCATCTCTTTATCACCGCAAATGTTCCAACACCCAACAATACTTTAAAAGAAATGGCAACAAAAGGTTCTTACATAAATAAAAATAATAACAATTTGGTGGTTTGCTAGAAAAAGATAGTATTGAAAATAAAAACACTGTTGTTTTCCTTTTATTTTTCCTTCTAAAATAGTATTGAAAATAAAAATGGCAACAAAAGTTTCTTACATAGATAACTTAAGGGATTACCTTAAATGAATCTACGATAGTAGTAAGTACCCTACACATCTTTTTGGTGATCACAAGGAAGAATCAGCATTCATCCAATGGGCGAATTATTACGTCTGTTCACTGGACGTTCGGACACCCAATTCAGACGCGCCACGTCACCCGAATACACTGGGTCCCGGTGTATTTTGGTGACGTGGCACGTCTGGATTGGTGTCCGGACGAATCCGGACACCGAACGTAATAATTTGCCCATCCAATAACACTTGGACGACCAAAGAGGATTTAAAAAAGCTTGCTTGTGGCTTTATAGCTCTTCGAGGTTAAATGGAGCTGATGCAGCATCAACACCATAGAAACATCTAGTTCATACCTTATCCAGCACTAGGCCAGTATCATTTAAGATTTCCTTGCATATTTACCTTCTAAAGTTTTTTAGATAATTGAGCCCTCTTTAGAGCAATATGGAGAGATGAGATTTTCTTAAAATTTTCTTGTATAATTCTTCTTATATGTATGAAACATTGGATAACTCATAGTTTGGTTAAGATTTACTTTAACTATAAGCATTAATTGGATATCAATGGTGGCAATATTCCCTTAAAATTATAGTCTAGATAGAATATCCAGTCACCCGGGCAATGACGATCGGGTGATGGTGTTCAAGTAATAGCAATTGGACTTTGATGTTTGAACAACAATAATCAAACTACAACTGTCAGATTATGAAAAATGGATTATAATAGCTAAACGAAAATGATTACATGGCTGTAGTTAGACAATGATGATGGTCGAAAAACAATAGTCATCATCGGCTTCAAATGCCAGGTAGAGCTCTGAAGTTCTCAAATCTACATGTCCTATTTAATATCGAGTCCATATCTCTTTCATTTGAATAACAAGGTCTATTTATAGTATTATAAGAGTGATATTTTGATAAATTCAGTCAAAATTTTGTAACACTCCATCGAATGACCAGTATTGAATCCTTTGATCACAAGTCATTTATTCAACATTTAACCATCTTAAAGATCTCATAATTAAATGATATTCTAATCGTTCGATTTGTCTCGTCAAACTACTCAAATTGACTATAAGCTTGCAAAATTTCAGAAGTAATTGGTTCTTTAATTACAATTTTGAAGTTCTTAAATATGATTCAATTTCATTTGGACTCATATATGACCACTTTAATGTCATTGGATTAGTTTTGCCAATGCAATTAGTTTGACTATACATTTATTTAAATCAAAGTTAGGATGTTTCTATGATTATTAGTTCAAGAAGTTTTTAATATAAAATAATACATCAATATTTGTGAAAATCAAATAAATTTTTTTGAGATATATCAATTGATAATTTCTGTCTCAAATGAAATTGACAAAAATAATAAGAAAATTTTATGAAAAGGGCTTCTCCTTATTTCAAAAGAAAATTCATTGTCTTTTATTTAAAAAAAAAAAATCGTCACGTTTTTTCATTGGTTGAGTTAGCATTCATTTTGATAAAGCTATATAAATTATTTTAAGGGATTTTTACATGCATACCACTTTATTTGTTTCATATTACATATTTAACACCTAATTTTTAAATATTACACATTAAAAGTTATTTGATTTGCTGAAAAAGAAATATGAGAGGAAAAAAAATATTGTGTAAAAAGAAAAGCAATATTCAGGAGTTTATAAATTAATAATGAGGCAAATTAAATTTATAGTATAATAAATTAAAATATTAATTCATTATTATTTAGTATTTTTGTACTGATGCCGAATGCAGTTTACTATCCGGAGACCAATCAGAATGCGTCACGTCAGAAGTTACGGGCACGGTACCGAGCGACGGTAATGAGCAGGGTGACATGACACATTTTGATTGGTCTCTGGACGACGTTCGACATATGCACAGAATAATTTGCCCCCCTTTTTCTCTCTTTCTCTCTCTCTCCTATCTCTCCCGGACAGAATAAGCTAAACTATTTAGCGAAAAATTTTAATTTCTACTAAAAATGTCAAAACGTTGAAGTTTTCTTCATAAATATAGCCTACATCACACAACTCCCCTTGGCCTATTGGTTGAGAGCTTAGGCTTTCAACTAAGAGGTCCAAGGTTCGAGTCCATGTGTATGCGTTGTGTGTGTGAATTTGCCTTAATGATTGATCTTTGGACGGCGTTCGGCACTTGCACATAATAATTTGCCCCCCTTTTTCTCTATTTCTCTCTCTCTCCTATCTCTCCCGGACAGAATAAGCTAAAATATTTAGCGTAAATTTTAATTTCTACTAAAAATGTCAAAACGTTGAAGTTTTTTTTCATAAATATAACCTACATCAAATAATTTGACAAATTTGCTCCATTCTAAATGATCTCACAAACTAGCTTATTCTCATAATTTCCGCTTCCCTTAGGCTCTTTCTTAAAAAAAACACTCCTGAAGCGGGGAACTCGCGAAGTAGCTCGCCGGAGAAGCATTGATGGTGCCGGTGGCGTATGCAGAAAAGGAGGAGTTCGCGGGATACATCTGGAATTTAAGGTAAAACGGGTAATAACGATATTTAAGAATCTGTAGTATTTAAAGTTGTCATTTTTAAGCCGTTACTTCAAAATTTAAATCTCCCTTTCTCTCCCACTCCAAACCCACAAAGAAAAGGTAAAGCCCACCTCTTCCCTCTCCGTTCCTGAAATAGATGATTAACTCGCTCCGGACCACTGCATCTAACCCTCTCACTCTCCTGGAATCAACCTCTACCCTCAAAGAACTGCACCAAATACATGCTCAGCTTATTGTCAGCGGCCACCTCCGCCACCCTCGTCTCCTCGCGAAATTCGTCTCTCTGCTCGCCCTCTCTCAGAACACTCCTCACCATCTCCCATATTCCCGCAAAATCCTCAACCACTCTCCTTCTTCACCCACCACCTTTGCCCTCAATAACTTAATCCGTGCCCACTCCAAACCCCCCTTCAACCCTCTCCAAGCCTTCAACTTTTACAGCCAAATCCTTCACTCCCCTTCCCTCTCTCCCGACAACTTCACCTTCACATTTTTAGTCCGCGCCTCCGCCCATCTCACCTCTGCCGCCATTGGCGCAGCATCGCATGCTGCTGCGCTCAAGCGCGGCCACGCTGACGACCCCCACGTTCAGAGTAGCCTCATCCACATGTACTCCAGCTTCCGTTCCAGTACTGCATGTCACCGCCTATTTGAAGGAATCCAGGACCCTGATGTTGTCATGCAAACTGCTATGATCGGTGCCTATGCGGCCTCTGGCGACATTGATGTTGCTCGTAAAGTGTTCGGCGAAATGCCTCACAGAGATGCTATCGCCTGGAATGCAATGATCGCAGGGTACTCACATGTAGGTCGTTGTAGAGAGGCGTTGGAGTTGTTTTCGGCAATGCAGGGAGAGAGTGTGAGTGTGAGTGAGGCCACCATGGTTTCAGTCCTCACTGCTTGTGCCCAGCTGGGAGCGTTGGATCAGGGGAGATGGGCGCATGCTTACATTCAGAAGAAGAGGATTCAATTGACTGTAACACTTGGAACTTCGCTTATAGATATGTATTCCAAATGCGGCAGTGTGGATAGAGCTATGGAAGTGTTTAAGGCGATGCCAGAGAAGAATGTGTACACTTGGAGTAGCGCAATGAGTGGTCTTGCCATGAATGGAGCAGGCAAGCAGTGCATTGAGGTTTTTGAGCTCATGGAGAAAGAAGAGTTAGAGCCCAATGAAATCACATTTGTTTCAGTTCTCCGTGGGTGCAGCATTGTGGGTTTGGTTGATAGAGGGCTTGAGTATTTTGATTTGATGAAGAGTAAATATGGAATTGAGCCTTGGCCTGAGCATTATGGCTGCATGGTGGACTTGTATGGCAGAGCTGGGAGACTGGAAGAGGCTCTGCAGTTCATTAAATCCATGCCTTCTAAACCTCATTCTGGAGCTTGGGGAGCACTGCTTAATGCATGCAAAATCTATAGAAACATTGAGTTGGGAGAACTTGCACTGAGCAAAATCTTGGAGATTGAAACAATGAATGATGGAGCTTATGTACTTTTATCGAACATATATGCCGACTTCGGGAATTGGAAGGGAGTCTGCAGCGTGAGGGAGTTGATGAAGGCTAAGGGAGTGAGGAAAGAACCTGGTTGCAGTGTGATTGAGGTTTCTGGCTTAGTTCATGAGTTCTTTGTTGGGGATAAATCTCATCCAATGTATCAGGAAATTGAGGTCATGCTGGGAGAGATTAATTGGAAGCTGAAACTTGCTGGATATGCAGCTAAGACTAATGAAGTGCTATTTGATATTGAGGAAGAGGAGAAAGAGAATGCTCTTATTTGGCATAGTGAGAAACTGGCAATTGCTTATGGGCTTATTGCCCTCAAGGAAGGGGTTACCGTTAGGATCGTGAAAAACCTTAGGGTCTGTTGGGATTGCCATGATTGGACCAAGTTTATATCGAAAGTGTTTGGAAGAGAGATTATTGTGAGGGATAGGAATAGATTTCACCACTTCAAAGATGGAGTGTGTTCTTGCAAGGATTATTGGTGATTGAGCTGAAATTGATCTACTTTGGAATTCCTTCGTTCTTCTCTCGAGGTAATAACCACACATTGAAAATTTCAGAAGGTCTTACTAGAATGAAATTGATTAAATGCTTAAATTTTTTTGTTGCTTAAAAAATATTTAACTCATTTCGGATGGTTGGATGAATGATTTCATGTTGTTCATATAATGGTGTTTGTTGGATTCAAATTTATTCATGAAAAACACCCAGGCCTTGCTAGTAGGTCAAAACGGAGAGTGGGCGAGTGACATGAAAACTGTGAGGGAATAAAGAAAGAGAGAAAATAGGGAGAGAGTAGAGAGGAAAATATGTATAATACTCAATAAAATATGAATCTCAAAACTGTAGAGTATCCACTATATGATCAATCTAAAAAGTTTCCAAACAAATATGAATCTCAAAACTGTAGAGTATCCACTATATGATCAATCTAAAAAGTTTCCAAACTATTTTTCATCACTCTTTATTTATAAAGTTCTGAGGGTTACATAAAATGTTACACGATAAAAAAAGTAAAAAATACAATGCTACATATAATAACCTACAATGCTAAACACTATCTTAAACATGTATCATATACTAATTGGTCGAAGGAGGGTGAGGTTGGAAGGCTTCAACGAGTTGCTTCTTGGCAAGTTCAGTATTGTCCAGTGGGCAAGGGTGAATCTGTAAGCGAGCACTAATATGAGGGGGTGCCCGTGGTTGGCAAGTTGCTTGATGTGGCCGACAACTGATATTAAAGCTCTGAGATCGCCTAAGAAGAGAAAGACGAGTGAGATGCTATCGTGGGAAAGGAGAGCTCTTGCTCGGATCATCACAATAAGTTGAGTTGAGAGTCCTGTGAGTAAGCACTTTTCATATAGCTGAGCTTGGTGAGAATGATCACCCTAAGACAGACCAAGTTACTGGGATGTGGTTCAAGCATATGACAAGTGCCAAGCTGCTGACTCTAGGAGGGGTCCTCGATTTGCCCTGTGTAGGGCGAGCTCCTAGAAGGGTGAGTTCCATTTGAGTTCTTTTGTCATGACCTGCCTGCTGACTCTAAAGAGGGATCCTTGACATCAAACTATAGACACCCAAACTCTACTATATTGTCACAGATTAAAGTTGTATAATTGACTTCACCCTATATTATTATTTTTATAATCTATACAACATAAATCTCACAAATATTCTTACTTTGTACCCTCATTTTCTTCAATTGAGAGAAAGAATTGATACATCCTCAAAAAATTATCTTGATCGGGCACGAATCTCGAGGAAAAATCAATTCGGAAACTTTCAAATTTGGGATCATATGAACTTCGATTTCAGCAAACTTATAGTCAAATTGAACATCTCAAGAATACGAACCCAACGACACCAAATTCGACTCAATTCGAGCCTAAATGGGTCCAAATCAAAGATCTGAAGCACTGTTGGAAGGTTCAAACAACAATTTTGTTTACCAAACTGTTTCCAAGCATGGCATGCTTATAGTCGAATCGAGCGGCTCGGTGAGATGAATCCAACGAGCCCAATATCATTGAATTATGATATCACTAAGACTTTCACATCCCCAGCAAACGGTCCACAATCAAGGGATTCAAAATCGACTGTCCATCCAATCCACTCCCCATTTATCCTTAATCTTCTTCAAATTTATAGGTCATACCACTCTAGGAAATATATAAACAGTGGGGTCTATTTAAAACTGGGCCAGAAGAAAGAGAGGAAGAGTGAGATCAAAGATCGCTCTATCCCCTTGGCTCCTCCTCGACCAAGTGACGCCAGAGTTCCGCCGGACCACCACCTGACGCACGGAGTTCCATCGGACCACCACCTAAAACCCGGAGTTCCGCCGGACCACCACCTGACGCCTGAGTTCTGCCAGACCACCACCTGATGGCCAGAGTTCAACCGAACCACCACCTAACACCGGTGTTTCGTCGGACCATCACGTGACGCCGATGTTCCATCGGACCACCACCTGATGCCTGGAATTCCGCCATACCACCACCAGACGTCGAAGTTTCGCTAGAACACCACCTGACGCCGGAGTTCCCCCGGAGCACCACCTGACTTATGGAGTTTCGCCGCTAAACAACGGTCTTTCTGACCCTTGTCTCCTGCCGACTATGGACCTTCCGACATCTGTCGCCAACTACGGTCCTTCCGACCTCCACTGTTAGACCACAGTCTTTTTGACTCTTGTCTCCTATTGACAACGGACCTTCCGACCCCGTCATTTACTGCGGTCCTTCCGGCCTCCACTGCTAGACAACGGTCTTTCTAACCTCTGTCTCTTGGTGACTGCGGTCCTTCCAACCTTCGTCGCCTGCCGATTATGGTACTGCCGACTAAACGAACATATCAATACTGATTCTTCCAATTTCTACCATATAATGTATTCTATGTAATGTATATATGTTATATCAAGCCAAGACCTTCCCTCTGATGAAGGGCCTCATTTGTAATCGACTGCAAATAATAGTGGATTCATTCAAATTGGGCCAGAGCCCGTGGTTTTTCCCTCTTTTCAGGGGTTTCCACATAAAATCTATGGTGTCTCTTATGAATGTCACACCCTCTCTTTTATCTACTTATGTGTTGTATCTTCGTACAATACTAAGGCGTTAAATGTCATATTTCTCTACCGCCGCGAATATTCCAAGATGCAACATGAACAAACATTTGCAATTTTAATTATACATTGTACTATTTTAATCGAGTTAAGCCTCCAGTTTTTTTTCTCTTTTGTGATTTTCCACGTATAAAATTTTTATGTCTGTTATAACTTCTATCTATGTATATACAAGATATTTGTACAAAATCAAGATATTAAACACTCTCTCCACTATCATAATTTTTAATACATAAATATGTCACTTTTCATAATCATCAACATGCTCATTTCCCCTCCTTTAAGCTGTGAGGAGAGAGAGAAGCTTGAATTTATCATATATGAGAGCTATTTCTATGAGGAGGATTTAGTTGAAAAAAAAAAATTTAGAGTGGGCAATTGGTCCCCTAGGGGTCAAATCAATCTAGCCAGTTTGATAGATTTAAGGTTTAATTATTCACAAAATCATTTGATTGTTGTTATTATGATTTGAATTGTCAAGATAAGGTCAATATTTTGACTATAATTTATTTAAATTATAATTCACTCATCTACATCATTGAATTAATAATATCCATTTTTTTACTCTATCAAGTATTAATAGAAAATTGGATTAAATAAAAGGTTTAAATGTGTCATGTTGAGCTCGAGTCGGTCCTCGCTTGAGCTTAAACTTGATTAATTAATCGAGTTCGAGGTGGAGCTTAATTCTACAAGTTCGAGCGAGCTGATTAATAATGAAAAAAGGAAAATTATTATGGTTTAAACAATTATTATAATAAAATTATAAGAAGGAGAAATTAAAAGATAAATATTAAAAAAAATATTTGATATAAGAAAATGAGACATACTTTTTAACAAATTTGTAGCATTATACTTGAAATCTAAATTTTAATATATTTTAAGTGTATTTTATGGCTAGTGAGCAAAGGAGTCAATTCGAGGATAGTTTAAGCCTAGGTCATTAGCTCTTGTGCTCAGCTCACGAGCTATTTATCAAGCTCAGCTCGAGCCGGCTCCTAAGCCTGCTTGACTTACACCCCTACACAAAATACAACATAAATTTAAATTTATATAAACTATTTGACTATAATTTTTTTTACTTTTTTTATATATGCAATAAATTGTGCTTTTCATAATGAAATATGATAAATTTTGATATTAATAAAAAATATTATCTATTTAAAGAAAAATCTATAATATCCCAATAAATTTCAAAAACTCTAATATTCTCCTACTAATTTATAATAATTTTTTTCCTAAAACAAATCTTAAACTTATTAATTAAGTTAACAACTATGATTATGAGCATAATGTGATTGACTAATTGAATACGACTGAATGATTAAAATATGGATAATGGGATGCACATTCAAAGAGGGATGCACGTTGTTTCACATGCATGATCTCAAAGGCTGTAGAAGGTAGGGAGCATTCTCATAAAGTAATTAATTAATTCATCAGCGTGCTTCCCACTTCTTTGAAAACGTAATTAGTTTGTTAATTAGTTTAATCGCACAGAGATAGAAGATGGGGACAGACCATAAAGATTATGTGATTAATTATTAAATTAAGGGAGGGGTCAGTCATTATAGGCGTCATTAGGCAGTAATGACCCATTGGTTTTGACATTATTGAACTTCAATTATAAAAACAAGCTTTGTCGAAATAAATTTTGATGAATGCGATTATTATTATTTGGGTTTGATTGCAGTGAGTCGTTAAGTATTTAAGTGTCTTAATGTTATAGGAATTAAATGATATTGAACTCGTTGAATTCGTCTCATCTAGATGCTTGATTTGATTATAAGCATGTCAAATTTTAGAGATCATTTGGTTCCGGTTAATATTTCAAAGTTTTTCTTTATGTTTCAAGCTTTCGCGTTACTTTTTATGACCTACTGATGTAGTTTAAACATATAATTTATTTTTGCAGTGGTTTATGAACCGCTACACATCCGCTGTTTCACACATAGCGTAATCACATTCGAGGTGAAGCTTCATGGTCCACATTCTAATCAGAGCTGCCTTGGTCCTTGATGCCGAGGATGACGCCTTTCCCCCTACTCATAGCGAAACGAATGGAAGACTACATGTTGCTTTTGTGGGCCTGGGAGACGGACTCGGGATCAAGTCGAGCGGGAGCTAGGACACGATGGCAGTTGTTTGCAAACCGTTTCTATAAATCACTGTAAAAAATCTAAAGTTTCTCATAATTTTTTTATTAAAACCGCTGCCTATATCAATCTATAGCAACGGTTTAAAAACTCACACTAATAATTGCTACAAAAATCTTATATTTTTTTTTTAGTGTTAGCAGTTAGCACATAAATTTTTTAAAAGCAGTAAAAATTAATTAAATAAAGTTATAATTATTATTTAAAAATCAAAACAGTAAAAAAAATTATGTCAAATAAAATCTTATTAGTCTATTATGATTCAATTCTAAACTAAACTATCAATCATAAAAACTCTCTGAGTTTGATCATCATTAATATTGTGTAGAAAAGAAGGCCCATCTAAGAATATTCTTTTTGTCAACGTGGCCATTTATATTATAACGGTCAAATTGTACTATTTTCTATTTGATACGGCATCACAAAATTAGCTTGATCGGGCACGAATCTCGAGGCGAAAGCTAGTTGGAAACTTCAAAAATTAATTCCGAGAGCACCCCAACTCCGATTTCAGCAAGCTTATAGTCGAACTGAGCGTCTCGGAAATACGAACTCAACGACACCAAGATCAACCCAATCCGAGCCCAAATGGGTCCAAATAATGGATCCAAAGTGCTGTTGGAAGGTTCAAACCGTAATTTGAGTTACCAAACGGACTCCGATTTTGACGAGCTTATACTCGAATCGAAGGGATCGATGAGACGAATCCAACGAGCCCAAGATCACAGAATTCCGACATCACTAAGGCCTTCAAATGTCCAATGAACGGTACATGATCGTAGGATTCAATATCGGCCGTCCATTGGACCACTCCCTATTCGCCCCTCATCTTCTCTTGCCGACTACGGTCTCCGGCCGACTACGGTCTCCTGCCGACTACGGTCTCCGGCCGACTACGGTCTCCGGCCGACTACGGTCTCCGGCCGACTACGGTCTCCGGCCGACTACGGTCTCCGGCCGACTACGGTCTCCGGCCGACTACGGTCTCCGGCCGACTACGGTCTCCGGCCGACTACGGTCTCCTGCCGACTACGGTCTCCTGCCGACTACGGTCCTTCAGGCCAAACAAACCTGTATATGTAACTCTTACCATGTAATGCAATCTATATGATGTACATTTGCTACATCAATCCAAGGCCTTCTCCTAAGGAAGGGCCTCATTTGTAATCGACTACAAATACTAGTGGATTCATTCAAACCGGGCCAGGCCCCGTGGTTTTTCCCCCTTTTTCAGGGGTTTTCCACGTAAAAACTATGGTGTCACTTATGAATGCTACATCCTCTCACTTATCTGATTGTGTGCTGGATCTTCGTACAACGCTAAGACGTTAAACTATATATTTCTCTACCGCCGCGAATATTCCAGGACACAACACTATTAATGTATCTCTGATCAACTAAATTGCATGTCTTCACATGATAAATGAATTCTGTTGTTCATATGTAAATTGCTTGCCTATTTAGGTGGATAGATTAATATGTGTGGTCATTGGACCGTGACGAGACTAATTAGGACATGCCACATCATCGAATACACAGTAAATACACGTCGTATTGGTGATGTGACGCATCCTGATTGGCCTTTATACAACGTCTGGTAATTGCACGTAATAATTTCACGTGTATGTTACCTATGTAAACCCTTTGCAATCACAGCTTTATTATTAGCACTTCATTTTTTTAAAAACAAAGGAGTAATATTGAAATAAGATTTAATAAAAAAATTATTTCCGTTTCCATAATCTTATTGTTTGATCCCAAAAAAATATTTAATAATAAAGTCATTGTGAGAAAGTCGATATGGTGGACAATGCTAAAGTGGTAGGAGGAGGAGGATAATCAGGAGATAACATCAATTGGTAAATATTAGCGTAAGTGTTAGATCATGGTGATCAGAAGATAGTTATGAAATAACGAAAGGCAAATAGAGAATCAACCAGCAATGGTCAAGCAATGACAATCAATGTGGCGATGATATAGCAACAATGATTAGATGATGATGTTCGAGCAATGATAATTTGGCGACAACGGTCGGGCAACTACTAAAGAGGATGTCGATTAGGGGTGTCAATTCGGGTCAACGAGTCGGGTTTGGGTCGAACCCGGAACTGACCCAGCACTATTCGGGTCAACCCGAACCCGACCCATTTTTTAAAATGGGTCAGGTTTCCGGACCCGAATCCGACCCGACACGAATTTGCGCGTTTGGCTGAAGCCTGAAGCTGCGGCGGCAAGACAACGATTGGCCGATTGGCAACAGCATCGGCGGCGGTGCGGCAACAGCAGAGGCGGCGATGCGGCAGCAACAACGCGGCGGACCGGCGGGTGCGGCAGCACGGCGGCGGGGGCGGCAGCCCGGCGACAGCCTCGAAGGAGGCGAACTTGCAACTCGACGCGCACGATGGCACGAGGCACGCGACTGGCCGCGCGGGTCATTTCACGGGCAGACTTGCTCGATTGCGACTAGACGCGCACGCGGCACACGCGGTCACTTCGCGGGCAGGGGCGGGCACGCCGGGCAACAGAAATGGGCAGAGCATTTTCAGGTCAATTCCTGGTCATTATCGGGTTTTCGGGTCAACCCGAACCCGACCCGGAACTCAAATCATGTCAGATTTTCGAACCCAAACCCGACCCGTTTGATAACCGGGTTGACCCAAACCCGGATTTTTTCAGGTCGGATTCGGGCCGTGTCAAGAATTGACATCCCTAATGTCGATTACTAGAAATAATAGTTGGCATCGATGGTTGAACAAAATTATAGAATTCTTCAAAATTTTAAGCTCTCTTAATATTGGTCTTCTTTATGTAAAGAATGTGAATATGAGTATAATAATTGAAGTGATATTTTAAAATTTTTGGTCAAAATCTTCAAACACACCATCAGATGACTCATGCTATTTCTAAAATATGAACAAGCTTCGAATACATTTGATCTTGACACACATGTTTCGATCATGATCAAAACCTGTTTTTATTCATATTTGAAGCTGATTATGATGCAGAGCATCATAATAGCCCTGTTGTTTTGGAGAGCTAGCTTATTTCTTGGCGTTCTCCTCTACGTTTGCATTGCTATTATAATAACCTTACGTCTTACCACTACCATTTACATTTTTTTAGTTATTATGAAACTATTATCAGCTCTTTTAGACTGATGTACAACAATATATATTAGCTGCAGTTTTTTCACAAGAGAAGAAGAATAGGTAGGATTCTGGTTTAGACTTGGAAGCAGCACTTTGTGGTATTGGCTTGCTCGTTTTCTCTGTGCAGGTTCTCCGATGACTACCACGGCGGATAATTTAATGACTTATGTGATTATGTCCTTCTAAGTTTAGAGTTCAAAGTGCAAATAATATTTTCAAACTTAAATAATCAAATATGTAATTTCATTAGCATTCAATAGGTAACCACAAATAGAGACACTGAATTTTATGGCAAAATCACAACTTTTTTTATTTTTATTTTTATTTTTTTTTAAGGCAAAATCACTACTTGCAAACAAAACTGTCGAAGAAGAGAAAGGCAATGGGAATAAAAAAGGGTTGAGCAACTTATTGTCAAAAGTTCACTTATATAATGTCGAAAACTTTCTATATATATATATCTTTTGTTTGTTATTGAATGATGGTCTACCCTGATAAACGACGAAACTTTGAAAATATCATTAATTCAAACTAGATATCTATTGCTCATATACCTTGCGATGTGAAAATAATGTCGTCGCATCCGGTAAATGAGCTCAAGGGAGTGGGAACATGCGAAGCAGATAATACAGTAAAACCAAGAGACGATGCACGCAGGAGAACCCAGGGTGCAGAATCACCCCGTACGATCTCCCACTCCCACAAAAAAAAATAATTTTATTAAAGATTGTTGGCCTGCCATACGAGCGCACCCAACATGGCAAAGGCCGGGATTACAAACTATCAAACATCTGTAAACAATAGAACATCACCAACATTGACATATAGATCGACTACATATATGTTTCCCTATAACACAAATCAAATCAGATCTTATACCATTAAAACAGAAAGCATCATCCACCAAGCCATACATGATCATCAAGTCTCGTTAATAGAACAAGCCTCCTTAGCCGAGCCTTGCTGTACTTGGGGCGCAAATTAAGAACATCATTGCAAACTTCAATTGTCGTTTCCCATTGTCCAAGTTTCGACCGGCAAGCAGCTCGGTTGCAGAGATCATTACCCATTGAGCGAGCTGATGCCACTGACTGAGCCTTTCGAGCAATAGCAGCAATCTCCCTGCTGCCAGGATCAATCCGTGCAGCCATTTGAGCTAATGAAATCTTCCTGTTGCCGGCCATATCAACCTGTGCTCTTGTTGAAAGGTGATACGCATTGCTAAGTCGCCAAAGAACTGTAGAAAGAGGTAGAGGAAGAAACAGAAGAGGATGAGCTTACTGATGCAGAGAACCATCTCAATTTATTCAAACATCAACGGCTGTGATAATACGGTTTAAGTTGTACGACCAGGATGAATCCACACCCATGTTTGTCCTGGTAACAGCCCGCTAATTAACAAAAAAGCGGCTTAATGTTCTCCAGTTCACCACGTGGAGAGCAAATTGGGCGGATCACACGATGGTTTAAGTTTCTAACTACTGGGATGTTTCTCATTTTTTGAAATTCATATTAGAATATAATTATTATTTGAAAATCATTTTATATAAATTCTAAAATGCAACTTAACTAAATTATTATATTTAAGTAATAATTAAATTAAAATTTATTTTACAGATTATTATTACATTATTAATATGTTATTATTATTTAAACATTATAAGTTATGTATATCAGTACAGGTTTTTTACTCGCAGAAAACAAAATTTATTTTAAACTCTTTTAAAGTTGAATATTCAAAATCTAATTCATAAATTTCATAATAATTAATATTAATAAAATGAAAAACATATTAATATACTGTAATAAATATTATAACATAAAAAATTTATTATTATAACAATTTGATAAAATAATACACATATACTATATACAATTTATTTAATTATTATTATTATATTAAAAAATAATTAATGTTAAATTATCTTATAAAAATTTTGAAATTGAAATTAGAATATAATTATTATTTACATATCAACATACCTAAATTCTAAAATCTAACTTAACTTAATTATTAGAGTAAAGTAATAATTAAATTAAATTTTATTTTCAAGATTCTTATGACATTATAAAAATGCTATTATAATTTAAATATTATAAGTTCTCTATATCTATACAAATTTTTCTACTTATAGAAAAAATTTATTTTCGAACACTTTTAAAGTTGAATATTCAAAAACTAATGTACAGAATTTCATAATAATTAATATTAATATATTGAAATAAATATAATAATTGTTGCGTCCCAGAATATTCGCGGCGGTAGAGAAGTATAAAGTTTTGACGTCTTAGTGTTGTTCGAAGATCCAACACACAAACATATGAAATAGAAAGGGTGTAGCGTTCATAAGAGACACTAGAGTTTTTACGTGAAAACCCCTAAAAAGGGGGAAAAATCACGGGGCTTAACCCAGTTTGAATCAATCCACGATTATTTGCAGTCGATTACAAATGAGGCCCTTCCTTAGGGGAAAGACTTTGGGTTGATATAGATAATGTGCATCATATTACATGGTGGGAATTGGAAGAATTAGTATTGAAATGTTAGTTTAGTCGACATAACCATAGTGGACGGGCGACATAGGCCGGAAAGATAGTAGTCTGGCGACGGAGGTCAGAAAGACAGTTATTTGACCATGAAGGTAGGAAGGACCGTAGTTGTCGAAGGAGGTTGGAGGGATTGTAGTCGGCGGGTGACGGAGGTTGGAAGGACTGTAATATGCGAGCGAAGAAGGTCGTAAAGACCATAGTCGGCGGAGGAGGTTGGAAGGACTGTAGTTGGCAGAGGAGGTCGGAAGGATTGTAGTCAGTGGGCGATGAAGGATGGAAGGACCATAGTCAGTGAGGGAGGTTGGAGGGACTGTAGACGACGGGTGACGGACGTTGGAAGGATCATAATTTGTGGGCGATTAAAGTCGAAAAGACCGTAGTCTGGTGACGAAGGTCGGAGGGACCATAATCGACGGAGGAGGTCGGAAGGACTGTAGTCGACAGAGGAGGTTGGAAGGATTGTAGTTGGCGGACGTCGGAGGTTGGAAGGACCATAGTGGGTGAACGATGGAGGTTGGAAACACTATAGTAGTTATTTGGCGAGGGAGGTCAGAAGTACCGTAGTCAATGGGCGACAGTGGCCAGAAAGATCGATGCCTGGCGACGGAGTTACCGTTCTCTGGTGACGGAGGTCAGAAAGACCATAGTGACCAGAAAGACCGTTGTCTGGCGACTGATGTTGGAAGGACCGAGTCGATGGGCAACACAAGTTCGAAAGACTATTGTCTGTTGAAGGAGATTGGAAGGATCCTAGTCTGCTAGCGACGAAGGTCGGAAGTCCATTGATGGACTGAAGTTTGACGTCATGTAGAAGTACGACGAAAGGCGACAATTGGCAAAAGTCCGGCGACGGGCAGAAGTCTGGCGTCGGTTAGAAATCTGACGATGATCGGCGGCCTGGTGGAAGTCCAGCGATGGTCGACCACTGGGCGGTGGTCCGACAACATTTGGGCTGAAGTCCGACGGAGGTTTGTAGTTGAGTGGTGGTCAGACGACGGTCAGGCTAAAGTCCGAAGGTGATTGACGACCAGGTGGAAGTCCGACGACGGTCGCCATCTAGTGGAAGTTTCTGAATTGCAATGGCCAAAAAAAAAAAACGGCCAAAAAAAAAAAAAAAACAAACTTGGAAGCAGCACTTTGTGGTATTGGCTCGCTCGTTTTATCTGTGCAGGTTCTCCGGTGACTACCACGTCGGATAATTTAATGACTTATGTGATTATGTCCTTCTAAGTTTAGAGTTCAAAGTGCAAATAATATTTTCAAACTTAAATAATCAAATATGTAATTTCATTAGCATTCAATAGGTAACCACAAATAGAGACACTGAATTTTATGGCAAAATCACTACTTGCAAGCAAAACTGTCGAAGAAGAGAAAGGCAATGGGAATACAAAAGGGTTGAGCAACTTATTGTCAAAAGTTCACTTATATAATGTCGAAAGCTTTCAAAATATATTTTTTCAATATATATATATTTTAGATTATTATGGATATATAAAGTTTATTTTTCTATTAAAATGACACTCCCCACTAAATATATAAAGTTTATTTTTCTATTAAAATGACACTGCCAAATAAATCCTTTAATTTGCCACGTAGACGCCTTTGCCCGTTACTTATCCAGGACCGATATCCCGCTCGGTCCAGATAAGAAGGGAAGTCATAAATCGTACCGTGTCTTGCAAAATCCACTGAAGTGTTTGCAATCTCTCTAATGGCGACCACTGCCCCATCTATCAGATGCACAGTGCCCATTACTACGGCACTATCCTCATCGAAACCCTTCTCTGGTACCCTTCACGGGGGCTTTAGACTGCGGCCTCCGACCTTAGGAATCCTCTCCTTTTTTGAAAAAACCCGGCGGAATTCACCGGGTTCTGGCATTTGCTTACCAAAGGTCGTCGGAGAAACCTTGGTTCACGCGGGCACTCTTGCCCTGCTCACTGCTTCACTTTCCTTGGTCGATCCAGCCCTTGCCTTTAAGGTGCGCTTCAAAGCTCTCGGTTGCGTTTCTTTAAATGTTTTATAAATATGCCATTGCCGGTTTCATTGAGGAATTTGGAATTTGCGTTGGGGAAGGGGGGTGGACCGTATGGAGCGGGGGTGACGAGGGGACAAGACCTCACTGGAAAGGATTTCAGCGGCCGGAGTCTCGTAAAGCAGGATTTTAAAACTGTAGGCTACAGAAATTCAATTCTTTGTCCAACTTCTTGGGATTTTTATTTGGATTTAGTTCTAAGGTACTTTTTTGTGCACTTCTTTGTTCTTGGAAGTCGATCTTACGGCAGGCCAATTTCAGGGGAGCTAAATTACTGGGTGCCAGCTTCTTTGATGCTGATTTAACTGGTTAGATTCTCGTCTTCTTGCAATAAAATGAAAATTACTGGTGAAATACGTTTGAGTGCGTCAATTCAATTTTTGATAGTGGTAAAAGAAGTAGAAAATAATGTTTTCTCATAGTGACATTTAGTGGTAAAGCTATTTTATCACTTAAAAACAACTTATGCGGCTAGGACCAATTCCTCCTCAGACGATGTTTGAGTGAAGGGATGAAGTTATGACATGTTTAGTAATTGTTTTGAATGGCATAGGTATGTTATTTGTTTCTATGACACAATGTGCTAAAACTTAGGGCCTTTTTGTGATCACTTTTGTTTTTTGTTCTTGTTTTTATTTTTAAAAAATATTTTTTATTTTAGGATACAATGGAGGAAAAGGATTCATGTAGTCGACCCCACGTAGTGGGATAAAGGTTTGTTGTTGTTGTATTTTAGAAATGTACATACATAGCATTCAAAACTAAAGGATTTACATATTTAACACACAAAAATCACTATGTAAATACATATCACTCATAACGTTAAATAACATAAAAATTAACACCTTGTACACCATCTCCATTACAATCCAACCACGAACAACGAGTTGTTGATTTGGAATTCTTTCCAAATCTAAATCAGCCTTGATTTGTAAGGCTTTGATGGCTGATTTATGTAATTGATTAGGGAGTGATTATTTTCCTAATTAAGTTTATTTGATTTTAGATTTAATTGGAGATTTGATTGATACATTAATTAAAACCCTGGGAGCTGCTATTGAATGCAAGAGATGAAGAGAACTTATTATCATGTTCAAAATAATAAATTATAACCACGAGAAAAAATGTGATCTTTAGTGGCTTCAGGCGTGGAGTCAAGGGCTTCAACCTCTATGATCAAGTAGAGAAGAAGATTGTCATTAGCAGAGATATTACGTTCGATTGAAGCCTTGGGACTCTAAGCAGGTAGAAAGTTCTATTGGGACCACAAATGCACTGCATAAAATGGAGTTTGATGCAACTCCATTTGATCCACAGAGGTAAATCATTTTTACTTAGGTACCTGATTTAGCTGCAGATTAGGAGGTTGAAGATGGTGTTGAGGATGAAATTTTTGCTCAGGAATTTATTGCGAAGAACAGGACCAGACACCCAAATATCTCAAAACTAGTTTGGTTGAGAGATCACATTGCATTTGCACTTTCAGTCACGAAGGTTGAAGTTCTTAGTCACTATAAGGAAGCAGTGAACAGTCATGATGGTGATCTATGGAAGAGGACTATGAATGAAGAGATAGAGTTTCTTTAGAAGGATGCTACTTGGAGGTTGGTGAAGCTTCCTCCAGGAAAAAAATCCATTGGGTGCAAATAGATACGTGCAAAGAAGGAATGATCTTATGGAGCTGATGCACAATACAAGGCTAGGTTGGTGGCAAAATGCTCTGCGCAATGGGAAGGGATTGCTTATGATGAGGTGTTCTCACCAATGGTTAACAATCCCCGTAGTGGTGCATGCCTCATGAATGATTGTCCATTTGTTTGAAGAACTACGCCCGGCTTGATCCCTTAGGAGGGGGGTACGTAGGCAACCATCTGGATGCAATCGTTCTTATATTAGAGCTTGATTTGTCATCTTCCACTTTCTGAAGTGAAAGATAAGGTGGAGATTTTTTATTTGAAATTCTTTCTAAATCCAAGTTTTCCTTGATTTAGAAGGCTTTGATGACTCAATTATGTAATTGATTAGGGAGTAATTATTTTTCTAATTAAGTTGATTTGATTTGATATTTAACTTGAGATTTGATTGATGCATTAATTAGGAATTTGATTGGGATTAGATTAGCAAGCTTTTTTTTAATTTACTTTGGCTCAAATCTATAAATAGAGCCTTGGGAGTTGTTGAATGCAAGAGAGGAAGAGAGAGCTCGTTGTAATTCTCTATTGTTCTCCAATATAGTGAACTCATCATCCCCTCATGGACGTAGGCATTTTCGTTGAACCACATAAATCTTCGTGTTCTTTGTGTTGTTTGTTGTGTAATTTTTTTCCACTGTGATTGTTTGCACAACACAAGGGTGGCAAGCAAAATTGATATCGACGGTGGGATCTCAGCACGGGACAGAGGGGTGGGGGAATCGAAGATAAGGCTGAGCATGCAATCTCGCACCCTTCCTCTCTCTTCTTTATCGATGGAAGCTCCATCTGGGAAGAAGGGGAGCGGCTGTGAAAGCCCCTTTAGAGAAAGATCCAATCAAAACTTTCTCATGTATGATGAGATTCATCACTTCTTCATCATCGTCGAGGGCTTTGTTTACTTCTATGATATGGTGCTATATTATGTAAATACTAAATAGTGAAGTTTATGTGTTAAATATGTAAGTACTACAGTTTTTTAGTGCTATATATGTATATTCACTTTTTATTTTTATTTTTTAAAAATAAATAAAGTTGCTTTAAAAATATTTAAAACAACTTTAAGTTGTTTTGAGTATTTTTAGAAATAACTATCACAACTGGTTGTCACTGCCATCATTGTCATTGACCACAACCACTTTCATCGCTTCGCCGGTTGTCGCCACTATCCTACTAGTGGCTATCGCCACAACCACATAAATCAACTTATTTAATATTCAATAAAAATAAAAAAATACATATATTTTTAAAATATCAAATGTCACAACTTGAGTCCGGAAGGTGGTACACACTAATAACACGAGATATGATGAAAGAATAAGAAGATATATTTTGTACTCACAAGAAGCATCATGCATGTACAAGTAATATACACCAAACATATATCAGAGTAACGAGGTATATCAAATACCAGAAACAACATAATTTACACTTCAAATGGGGTATATCAAACACCAGAAATGATGCCAATTTTAAATGCTATAAATGTTGTGAATTAATGAACTTTAAGATCCCCATATTTGAATCCAATACCTTATATCTTAGTAAAGCATCTTGTGTTTGTGTAAAATGCCTTATATCTAATAAATCATCATGTTTATCAAATGGAGTAAAATATTTCATATTTGAGCAATAAACCTTATTTCTAATAACAGGTTTTATCTATGTCAAAACTTTGTATCTATTAAACTGTTATATCTGGATGAATTAGCTCATCTATATTTTGAATGTCTTATATTTGAATAAAACATCTTATATTTATGTTAATAGTTTATCTATCAATAATGTTTGGGAGAGATCATTTCATTTTTTTACTGTATGAGTAATGATAAATTTTTGTGGCTTTATTTTATATGTTGATCTATTTGGGGAAGTGCAGCATTACTCTAAAAATTGAAAAGGGAGATGGATATCCCTTTTGTTTGTCCAAAAAACAGGAAAGAACAATTTTGGTAATTTCTGCTTTTTTCTTGAACAATTTGTTTATTCATGATTCGACATTTTTGCCTTAAGTAAGAAGAATGCAACCTATCATTTGATAAAGTCCTAACCTCATTTTTGAAATCATATTTTCAGGTGCTGATCTTTCTGACGCTGATCTTAGAGGTGCAGATTTATCCTTGGCAAATTTTACTAAGGTAATTGTTGCAAGCTGCAAATAATTTGATGCCTGAAGATTTTTTCAGGGTATATTGTTCACAGTGATTGCTCATTTCTACCACACACACAACTAAAGAAAATGTCAGTTTGGGCAAAGAAGTGTTTTCCTAGGAAGACACTTTGGTGCTCAAGTCCGTAAACTTGTTCAAAGAAACGAATGGCTTGGTAGAAACGAATGGCTTGGTAGAGCCTTCTATTGGTTTTTAAAGTGATATAATGGTGTAGATTTCGAAGGACCATTGCCTTGTTCAATTATTGTTACATAAAGATTGCACACATATAAATCTTAATATTCTTGATCAGATGGCGGTGACTTATCTAAAACTAGTAAATTTTTACAAGCATACCACTTGTCTTTTCATATTTGATTCCTTGTAAAGAATCTAAAAATATTTTTTCTAAACAAATCATCATATAGATCTCAACTATAAAGCACAAATACAAAAAATGGGGACAAGGAGCTAAAATCTCATGTTACATATATGACAACATGGTGTAGTTGTAAAAAGTAGAACATGACACATCATAGATGCAATATTATACTTTATAAATTTTTTATATAAAATATATAATTTCGAGTATTTCCTTCTAGAGGTTTTATCATGTGAGGTATAATATCATGTATATCATCTTTACGAAAGAAACTTGATAATGACAAAATAAAAGCTAATGCTACTAATAATAAAAAGAATATTTCAACCATAAAAAATTAGTAAATAACTCATGTGATTCACATGAAGAAGTTGTTGCACTAAGAAATGAGAGGTTGACAATTTTATAAGATTTGGGGTTTTTTTATTGGTTTTGGGGATTGGTGTCTATTCAAAGACCAAAGTACTTGCTGTTTACTTATTTATGGAATAAGAAAAAATAAGTGTTTCAAATTTTTTGGGAAGGATTTGCTTGTTCTTGGAGTTGATGAGGAGGAAGGATGTTATAGCGGAGACTTAGACTTCGTAATAATTGGTTGACCTGATCTCAATTTGTCTCAGCGGACCCGAGAAGGGTTATGAGGCTACCACGAGGCTTTTTGTTTGTTCTTAAGTCAGAATGAGGTGCAGCTAGACACTTAGTTTAGAAGTTTCAAGCGCATGAAGGCTCTCAACTTATAGAAATTTAAATGTAGACCACCCTTTCTACCGTCGCCAGGTATTGAGAATGCGAGAAGCCATTTTTGGGTGGTTGATTGTTATACAATTCTAGGTTTTGCTAATCTTTTAGCTTCTTTAAAATTCTTGAGCTTTCCTATCTCTAAGTTTTTTAATGTTAGTTGGTATGGAGTAGGAGGCTAAGGATTCATTTTGCTAGAGAGAAAATAATCAAGATTAGAGAGTGTACAATTGAGGGATAAAAGTTTAAAACTATTTAACAATCAGATAATAACATTATTGTAAGAAGCTTGTCGTTTAAAAAACTCGGCGTGTCAGAGCTGTCTCGATGAGCGACATTAAAATAATGGAGTTTGTAATGGGAATCAACTGGAAAGTGAAAAACCCTTGCTCACAAAAGATAATATATACCATTAAATTTGATGGAACTATCAATAGTGTAGGATTTTGACTCATTGAAATAGAGTTAGAATGCAAATGTATGTTTCTAAAGAAAATGATATTATAGTTTGTTTTTTGGTACTGACTCATTTTTTTCCTAGACTTTTTCCAATATCTTACAAA
The DNA here is from genome assembly GCF_001605985.2 of Dendrobium catenatum. Classification (NCBI taxonomy): domain Eukaryota; kingdom Viridiplantae; phylum Streptophyta; class Magnoliopsida; order Asparagales; family Orchidaceae; genus Dendrobium; species Dendrobium catenatum. The sequence goes on from NW_021318693.1 coordinate 5,011,835, forward strand.
TGTTTATTTAAAATTGAATTAATTAATGATTTGATCAGGTTGCTAATTTCAATGAACCTGAAGAATGTTCATGATCATGTTTAGCGTTATATATAGGTTAAAATATTAGAATTTTAGTAATATGTGCACAACTTCGTGCAGGCAAATCTAAGTAATGCAAACCTTGAAGGTGCACTTGCTACTGGAAATACGTCTTTTAAAGGATCAAACATTAAAGGAGCAGGTATGCTATTGATTTATATGTTGTCATGTTTATCATTCCTTGATTTCTTCCGTGATATTAAATTATTGTTACTAATGAGCTAAAAAATGTTGTATTAAAGGCCAGTTATTTTGGATTATAGATTTTTATCATGAATCATCATAATGTTAGCATTTATTGTTTTGAATTTTTGGTCATGTACTTGAATAAAACAAACGTAACTATTCATTTTATTGTGATGGGACAAACATTAAGAACTCTATATTTTATTAAATTGAAATATGGAGAGATGACAGATGGAATTGAAAATATCACCTATTGAGAGCCACAGGAGGAATGTGATGCCATATGGCTCAGGATTAAAGTTCTGTAATGCAACTAGTATGGTACGTAATATGAATTCATACAAAGGGATTTGATAATTTGTTATTCAAAATCAACCAATTAATTTAACAACTTTATTTAAATATTAACCATCAATATAAGAATTATAACTTAAATGATAGTGAAATGATCAATTTAATTTGAATAAATCAAAAAGATTTTTTAACAAGCAGATGTAATTTAATTCTTTAAAAAAATGCCATATTTGAATAAAATCAAGAGTGTATATATATATATATATATATATATATATTTGAAATAAGAACATGAAATGAAGTTATCAAAATAAGAAAAATTAGGCTTCATGTCAATGCAAATAAATGACTTCCTCCGGAATCAGGCGGTTGTCCTCGTACCACATTTGAAAGAATCACACAATCACTATGAACACACAAAATTGAAAATTAGAAATAAAAATTTTATTTAGCCTAAGTTTTAATTATATCTTTAGAACATTTATTTATAAAATCCTCATCCCCTATCCTAGACATAGAATCATCTTAAGACAATTTTAAATTAAAATCCCAAAATATAAGAATAAACTTGTTGAGTCCTGGAATATTCGCGGCGGTAGAGAAATATGAAGTTTAACATCTTAGCATTGTACGAAGATCCAACACATATGTAAATAAGAGAGAGGGTTTAGCGTTCATAAGAGATACCAGAGTTTTTACGTTGAAACCCCTAAAAAGGGGGAAAAACCACGGGGCTTGGCCTAGTTTTAATGAATCCACTAGTATTTGCAGTCGATTACAAATGAGGCCCTTCCTTAGGAGAAGACCTTGGCTTGATGTCACAAATGCACATCATATATAGCACATTACATGGTGGGAGTTACATATAAATGTTTGTTTGGTCGGCAGGACCATAGTTGATGGGATAGAGGTCGGAAATATCGTAGTTGGCAGGAGACTGAGGTCAGAAAGACCGTTGTCTGGTGATGGAGGTCGGGAGGACCATAGTAGGCGACGGAGGTCGGAAGGACCATAGTCGGCAGGAGACCGGTGTTAGAAACACCGTTGTCTGGTGATGGAGGTCAGAATGACTATAGTAGGCGGCGGAGGTCGGAATGACCGTAGTCGGCAGGAGACCGGGGTATGAAAGACCGTTGTATGGTGATGAAGGTCAAAATGACTATAGTAGGCGACGAAGGTCGGAAGGACCGTAGTCGGCAGGATATCGGGGTCTGAAAGACCGTTGTTTGGTGATGGAAGTCGAAACGACCATAGTAGGCGACGAAGGTCAAGGATCGTAGTCGTCAGGAGACCGGGGTCTGAAAGACTGTTGTCTGGTGATGGAGGTCGAAACGACCATAGTAGGCGACAGAGGTCGGAAGGACCGTTGTTGGCAGGAGACTGGGATCTAAAAGACCGTTGTTTAGTGATGTAGGTCTGGAGGATCATAGTAGGCGACGAAGGTCGGAATGACCGTAGTCGGCAGGAGATCGGGGTCTAATAAATTGTTGTCTGTTGATGGAGGTCGGAAGGACCATAGTAGGAGACGGAGGTCGGAAAGACCATAATCGGTACGAGATAGAGGTCCGAAAGACCGTAGTAGAAGGGCGATACTTTGGGAGAACTCTTGGCGTCAAGTGGTGGCCCAGCAAAAGTTCGAGTCTCAAGTTGTGGTATGGTAGAATTCTGGGCCTCAGGTGGCGATCTAGCAGAAGTCCGGGACTAGGGTGGTGGTCCAGCATAACTCTGGGCGTCAGGTGGTCTCCTGGTGGAGCTCGGGGTCTCAAGTGGTGGTCCGGCAGAAGTCCGGGCCTCAGGTGGTGACCTGGTGGAGCACAGGGCCTCAAGTGGTGGTCTGACAGAAGAACGACGTCAGGCGGTGGTCCAGCGGAGGTGAGGGTCTCAAGTGGTGGTCCGGCGGAGCTCAGGGCCTCAGGTGGTTGTCCGGCGAAGCAACGACGTCAGGCGGTGGTCCGGCGGAGGTGAGGGCCTAAAGTGGTGGTTCGGTGAAAGCGAGGGCCTCAGGTGGTGGTCCGGTGAACTCAGGCGGTGGTCGAGGAGGAGCTTCTTCCTTCTATTCTTCCTTCTTCTCTTCTTGCTTCCCTCCCCCTTTTCAAGAGGAATGAGGGGACTATTTATAGATTTCTGGAGTGGCATGACCCGTAAATAGGTGAAAGATCAAGGGTAAATGGGGAGTGGTTGGATGGACGGCTGATATTGAATCCCTTGATCATGTACCATTCGTCAGACATTTGAAGGTCTTAATGATGTCGGAATTCAGAGATCTTGGGCTCTTTGGATTCGTCTCGTCGAGCCGCTCGATTCGACTATAAGCACGTAATGTTTGGAAACCGTTTGGTAATCCAAATTGGGGTTCAAACATTCCAACAACGATTCGGGTCCTCGATTTGGACTCATTTGGGCTCGGATTGAGACGAATTTGGTGTCGTTGGGTTCGTATTTCCGAGACGTTTAGTTTGACTGTAAGTTTGTTGAAATCAGAGTTCGGATGGTCCCAATTTTAATTTTGGAAGTTTCCAACTTGATTTCGCATTGAGATTCGTGCCCGATCAAGATACTTTTTTGATGACGTATCAAAACTTTAATTCAAAACCTAAACTCCTCATCCCACAAACAACTAAATATCAAGTGGCTATAGAATCCAAAGCTCATAATCAATCATCACGTAATAGAAGAAAAATTGTAGGTTGCACGACAAAATGCACGAATATTGCTGCAATTTGTTAGCTTTCACAAGAAAATTCTTTACTCAATAAAACCAATAGGAAAATTTTGGAACATGCATGTGAAATACGCTATCAATAGTTGACATCATCTCAATACCCCCTATAACAAGATGTAGAGAAGTGACTGATAGAAGATGTATTACAAACATACCAAAAAGAGGTGGAAAAAGAAAATAATATAAGAAATTGATAGTGTGCTAATGAAATAATGTTAAATTAGACATTCAAAATTCAATTAGTACTAGAATTTCTTGTAGTTTTCAATATAGGCATTAGTTTTGATTTCAATATTGGCATTATTTTTGTTATATTGCAAAATTTTAAATGGCTATTCATTGTATTTAATTTCTTAAAGGTTTTTTATGGGGGGCCCTTTTGTATTTAAGTGCATCAAAACTTTATCATTAGATTTGAATTCCACACTTCTCATATTCACTTCTGTAAAAAATTTGTAATTATCATTGCTAGTTGTTAATTTTCTACAAATATCATGTAAATAATGTAAATTTTGCAAATGATATTAGATATATAATAAAACGCGAGGGCAATAATATGCATTGTATGGGATACTAATAAACTCCTATAATTAAATATTATAAATAAAAAGCTAATGCAATTTTAAGAAAGTAAAATGCCCTATTGTGATATGCCTATATTGACTATATTCTCCTTTAAAAAAATCACCCAAATGGCTTAAAAACTAGTTTTGATGAATTATGTACCTTTATAATTGACCAGAGTTATAGAGTTCTCTATTTTAGGTTTATTTTATGACAATTTACTTTTTTCAAATTTCTTAAATATTGACGTCATTTAGCTCTCGTCATAAGATTCATTATATGAATTTGTATATCACTAAACTTGGAATTAAAGACAAAGTCAGCATCAATTTGATCATTTGCTATAATCATCAAAATTTGCATTTTTTAGTTTGCGTATTTGAAACTACTTCAAATATGATTAGGTTATATTCACATTCATACCTAAGTTTAATCTATAATAAAAATGTAGGTTCAAATATAATTTTATGCTCAATTTTTCTCTCAAATTTTAATTTTGACTTTTGATCAATAATATGTTCATCTTCATGAGCATGATCTATTGTAAATGTTGATTCATATTCAAAATCATCCAATAAAAATCATTTTGTAAAAACAAAATATCTTTTTACATCTAGAACATCAACAACAATAACAACAACAACAACAATAACAAGCATTTATCCAATTATGTGGGGTCGGCTATATGAATCTTTTTTCTCTATTTTGTGATGTTAATAGTCAAATTCTCATCTAAATCTAATAAAGAAATGACATTTCTAATATTTTTTAACAAAGTCTTTTTAGGTCTACCTCTACCTTTCTTGATATAAGTCAAATCTAATACATTTACTATCCTAATCGGGTCATCAGAAGGTCTTCTTCTATGTGACCAAACCATGTAAGGTGACTCTCTCTAATCGTCTCTTCCACTAGAACTACTCCAACCTTTTAATGTATATGCTCATTTCGTTCCTGTCTCTAAGAGTAAAGTCACTCATTCACCTGAGCATCCTCATCTCTGCAACACTTTACTTAATATTATGCTTCTCTTTTAATGGCCAACATTCTGCACCATAAAGCATTGTAGGTCTTAGTACAATCTTATAGAATTTGCCCTTAAGTTTGAGAGGGACTTTTCTATCACACAACAAGCCTGATACACTCCTCCACTTCAACCATCTAACTTGAACTCTACTAATAGCATCCCCATCTATTTCACCATCACTTTGAACAATAGAGCCAAGATATCTAAAACGTGTACTCTTATTAATGACTTGATCATCCAAAGTTACAATCCCCCACTAGATCTATTATTACTAAAATTACACTCCATATATTTAGTTTTAGATCTACTCAAACGATAGTCTTTAGACTCTAAGGTTGACCTCCATAATTCATGTTTACCTTCAACTCTCTGTCCAATCTTATCAACAAAAGCATACACTAGGGTACAACCTCTTGCAAATGTCTAGTGATAACAGCCATGTCTAAAGCAAAAAGATATGGGCTTAAGGCTGGTCCTTGATGTAATCCAACAGAAATAGGAAAATACTTGGTGAAATCATCTTGTGTTTTAATACAAGTAACAACTCCTATATATATCCTTAATGACTTGAATATAAGCATTATTAACCCCTTTCTTATGTAGAACTCTCCATAACACTTCTCTTAAAATTTTATCATATGCTTTCTCTAAATCAATAAAAACCATATGTAGATCCTCCTTATTCTCTCTATACTTCTCCATCAAACCTCTCAATAAATGTATAGCTTCCATTGTAGACCTATCTGGTATGAATCCAAATTGATTTTGAGAAATATTAGTGTCAACCCGCAACCTATACTCCATAACTCTCTCAAATAGTTTTAAAGTATGACACATTAACTTAATTTCTCTATAATTCGCACAATCTTATGCATCACCTTTATTCTTAAAAGTAAGAATCAAGATACTCATTCTCCACTCATCTGACATCTTTTTAGACTTCAAAATAATATTAAAAAATTTAGTAAGCCAAAAAATACCTTCATCTCCTAAATATTTTGATAGGAAACACTTGAAGATCTCAAGTAATTCTTATCAATCTTTAGAAAACAGCAAAAATCCTTCGCAAAAATCCTCCACAAAAATCAAGAAAACAATAGAAAATTTGTATTATTTGAGGAAATAGAAACGGAAAATAGCAAGATACAGTTGATCCTCAATTCCTGAGGAGGTTCGTTCTCTCCCAAATCTCTAGACGCCGCTAGAGCCCAAAGAAAACCTAAATCTAAGGGATCTCAAATTTTAGCCAAATTCAATATGCCATAACCCTAGGAAAACAAACTATTTAATGCATACAAAGCAAAAGGAAATCCCTAAACAGTCCCTACATTCAAATTTTCCTCTTAATTCCCCAAAAAATCTATCCTATTCAGCGCCCAAAAATTTGCAGCTCGCGCAGCTCGTATAGGGAGGCGAAAGACCTCCACTTGAAGATCTCAAGTAATTCCTACCAATCTTTAGAAAAATAGCAAAAATCCTCCACAAAGATCCACATAAAATCAAGAAAATATTAGAAAATTTGTATTATTTGATGAAATAGAAACGAAAAATAGTAAGATACAATTGATCCTCAATTCGAGAGGAGGATCAATCTCTCTCAAATCTCTAGACGCTGCTAGAGCCCAAAGAAAACCTAAATCTAAGATATCTTAAATTTCAGCTAAATTCAAGATGCCTTAACCCTAGTAAAACAAACTATTTAATGCATACAAATCAAAAGGAAATCCTTAAACAATACCTACATTCAAATTTCCCTCTTAATTCCCCAAAAAATCTTTCCTATTCGGCTCCCGAAAATTTACGGCTTGCGCGGGTCGTACACGGAGGTGGAAGACCTCCGCCATTTCGCGCACGGGCCGGTCCCGCTTGGACCGGCTGGACTGGTCCAATGGACTAGTCTAACACATTTCCACACTTATATTTGAATATCATCAAGTCCAATAGTTTTTACACATTTCATTTTCTTTAAAGCCTCTTTAACTTTAGTTTTCTTAATACATTGATAAAAATAAAAAAAAAATCATTTTCATTTAGGGTACTAAGGTCACTAAAGTCAATCTAATTCTCACAATTTTTATTGAAAATTTTAGCAACATATCTCATCCACCTTTATTGAATATTCTCTTCTAATAAAAATACATTTTTATCTTTATCATTAATACCCTTCACTTGAATTAAATCCTTACTACTCTATCTCTTTGTTTAGCTAACATATGCATATATCTTTCGCACTCCTTAGCATTTAATGTATTATATAAATCATTAAAAGGTAAAAAGTTTTAATCGCATATTGCTTTCTTAGGCCTTACGGGCTTCTTTATATCATTTCCAATTATCAGAATTTTTACAACTAAACTAATTTTTTATAACAATATTCTTATTTTTTTTCTTTTCTTGCACATTTTGGTTCCATCATCAATTATTTTTACTATTAGTAGTTTTTTTCTTTGATACTCCAAGCACATCTTTTGCAACATTTTTAATATCACTAATTATTTTATTCCACATAACATTAGCTTCCTCTCCTCGTACATAAATAAATCTTAAGATTTAGAATCTTACTCTAAAAAATATTTTTTTCAATATTCTTTAAATGCCCTTATGTAATCTTAGAACAATGATTTACTTTATTTTTTATTTTCTGATCCTTCATCTTAAAGTCCAAAATTAATAAGCATAGTTGGGTACATAAACTTTCATTCGAAATAACTTTACAATCCTTGCAATTTAAACGATCTATTTTTTTCTATAAGAAAATAATCAATCTTAGTTTTACTATATCGATCCATTCTTATAAGTGATGTTATAAATGATGAGATGCTCAACTCTTTTTTTAAATATAGTATTAGCAATTATAAAATCATAAGATAAATAAAAATATAATATAGTTTTACCACTTTCATTGGTAGCTCCAAAGCCATAGCCACCAAGAATACTTTTAAAATCATCTACCTCTCTACTAACATGTCCATTTAAATCTCCTCTAATAAAATTTTTTCTTCAAGAGGTATCTTCTTTATTAATTTTTCTATGTTATTCTAAAATTTTAATTTTGAACATATATCCAAATTTATTTTAGGAGCATAAGCGCTTATAATATTAATAATCTTAGCATCAACAATAATCTTTAAAGTTATAATTCTATCTCCAATTCTATTAGTTTTTATAACATTATCCTTCAAACTCTTATATCACACTTACACTATTTTTAATATGACTATTACCAAAATACCATAGTTTAAATCATAAATTATCAATCTCCTTAATCTTCTATCCAACCCATTTAGTTTCTTGAATGCATAGAATATTTATCTTCCTGTTAATCTTAATATCTATCAATTCCATTAATTTGCCTATAAGGGAATCTATATTCCAAGTTCTTATCCTAATTTTAGGCTTCGTTTGGGACGGCTTTTTTAGTGCTTTTTAAAGCAAGCTTTTTAGTATAAAAATTAAAAGTTTTTATTAGAAAGCTGCTTTAAGAAGCAGTAAGAAAGTTGTCTCAAATGAAATCTTAGGCTTCGTTTGGGACGGCTTTTTTATTGCTTTCTAAAATGGAGTTTTAGTACAATTTTTTTTAATTTTTTATTAAAACTCCGTTTTAAAAAACAGTAAAAAAACTGTTCCAAACAAAACCTTAATTTCATGGACTAGCTTATTTGTCCACATCCCTCCATGATGTGGGAGCCTGACCTATTTAACACTGCACTCAGGCATCGATGCAGCGGCCCTTGCCCACTTGTCATTGTATTTAGGTCATACAACGCGTTCCCGTCGCTTCTAGGGAATGCCCTATCATCAACACAATGTATTAAAGGATTCATGCCATGATTATTCGACAAATTTTATACTGGTTGTCGACTACCTAACACAATCCTCCACTTTTCTAATCTAGGATTTGGGACCTGGCAATGATAATGTTGTACATCTACAACACCCTCTATCAATATTCATTAATTGTCATTTCTATGTGTGGATCAACTTTAACCATACATGATTCTTATGTTTATCATAAGCTGGCATTATTTTTTTTTGTCGCGACATGAATTGTAAGTGTGGTAGTTCAATTAGAATGATTAACGCACTTTAATATCCTAAGCTATGTGTAAAGCCTTTTTGCTGGTTTTTGTTGGTTTGTAGTTTTGTTCATCCCTAATCCCTTGATTAAGATTTTTAATTAAACAAATATTAATAATAAAATAACCTGCATACAAATAATGTTTAATAACAAGATCTGCAAACCTTGCATAATATTCAAGCATATTATACTTGGCTTGTATCAATAAATCACCAAATGATTGAGTATGTTTTACTAATTTTGATTTGTGCATTCAGGTTTTTTGGAATTAGACAAACTAAACCTTTTAAAGAAACCTTCTAAACTATTGTTCCACCTTAAAAAATTTTAAGATCATATCTCTCATCGAGTATATAATGTAAATTTAAGCTTTACATAGTTACATTGTTGTTATCTATTACCATGACCTACTCAATTTCGTTTAAATTGCATTATTAATTTAATATTTTTATTCACTATGACCTACATTTAATTAACATGATGATGCAATCATAATCTATGATATCAATATGATGCAGGATGACTTGAGATTAGATTTTCCTAGCAATACTAGTATGATGAGTCGTAGGAATTCATAAAAGGGAATTTGAGGGTTCACAATTCAGAAGTCACCAACACTTATTAATGCAAAGACCTACATTTTTTACATGTTAATGTCAACCCAAGGATTAGGACAAAAATGTTAATAAAATTATCTAATTAGTTCAAATAAATCTACAAAAATTTTGAACCACATTAAGGTTTCGTTTGTGACAGCTTTTTTATTGCTTTCTAAAACGGCTAGAAGCTTTTTTATTGCTTTCTAAAACGGCTTTCTAGTACAAAAATTTCTAATTCAAGAAATTTTTTAGAATTTTTGTACTAGAAAACTATTTTAGATAGCAACAAAAATGCTGTCCCAAATGAAGCGTAGATCACCGAGTAATTCTAATTTAAGTTCCACAAACAAAACTTTGTCAAATTTGAACAAAACTAGTTGCCCCAACAAGCCAATAAATTATATGGACAACAACATAAGAACATGAAACAAGTAGAGCAAAATATAAATAAAAACCAAGGCTTATGTTAGTACAAGAAGATGAATTCCCCTTGAATTAGATATTTGCAATTGAAGAAATCATACATCCAATATTCACACATTGATTGAAAATTGAATAGGGAAATTTTTTTAATTTAAATTTTACATTGCATGTTTCAGAATTTTTATATATATACTTTTCTCCTAAGCTAGTGAATGTGGTTCACATGCAACTAATTTAATCCAAATATAAATTAAAATTCCTAAAAGATAAGAATAACATTTCCAGAGCCCTTCCATCACAATCCACTGCCTAAAAATTTCAATTAAATATCAAATTGTTTCCATTTATTTGCATTGATTTTGTAGTAGTTTATTTTTATTTATGAGTATCTTCTTGCAGTTAGTGGCCTGGCTATACTGTTTGATTCTCTATGATCGGAAAAAAAATTGGACGATTGTGTTAATGGCATGGGAAATGTTATTCTCTTGAAGCTTTGATCTGAACATTTTATAGATTCAATCTTCTCCCATGACCCACAGCATACACAAATGCACACTCTAGCAATTAATACTATTTTTGAATGTATGATTTACAGAGGAATTTATAGTTTTATAATGAAGCACCCAATTTCTACATTTCTACAAAACATGGAATTCTGTTATAAACCATACTATCAGATGGTATGTAATTACAAATCATCTGGTCACATCCCATGAATGTGCTAGCAATTGCAAATCTTACCGTTTAAATCCCTAAGTTTTTTCTCAGACATCTTTAGTTGAATTTGTTCATGGATCAATTTGATTTTAAAACTTTCTTTTGCATGTTTTATATCATGTTGTTAAATTTACATCTACCTGAGCTTGTAGAAAGCCATACTGTGGTAGCATTCTGCCCACAGAAGTCTACAACACCTAACGATTGTATTCCGAGGTGATTTTGTCCTCAAAAGCACTTCAAATGTCAAATATACAATACAGATCATATAAATGATCATGTGATACCTGAAGCTGATAGAGAATGTAATGTGACAAGATGCGACAACCATAAAGCCTGCTTTCTGATGCGACATCCATAAAGCCTGCTTTCTGATACTCATCCAGAGGAGGTAAAACAGGAGAAAGCCACCACTGTGGTGAACCAAGGAGGGTTCAAGAGACTGACCGACTCCGAATTGAAGGAGAAGAGGGTCAAGGGCCTCTGCTACCGTTGCGACGAGAAATTTGCACCTAGGCATAGGTGTAAAGAGAAGACGCACGTGATAGTTGTGGGGGATTCAGATGAGACCACAGATGAAGGGGCAAGAAGGGAAAAGCTATGTGAGGTAGATCATCCTCACCTAGATATGATAGAAGTGAGTCTGAATTCGATGGAAGGTTTACCATTCCACCCCACCATGAAGATGG
>NW_021318693.1:5024344-5074806 GCF_001605985.2 Dendrobium catenatum
AGTTACAAAGAAAATATCTCATAAATAAATATCAAAGTAATTTGTCTCAATCATGCAATTTGAAATCAAGCCTTTGAAAATATCAAATAACCCATGAGTTCTTCAAAGTTTTAAAAGTTTCAAAAAGAGAGGATAGCTTGCATTTTGTGGGCTCATTTTATGCCTCTTGATACTTTGATTGGTTCTTTCAGCATCTTTGATTTTTGATACACTTTTGTGTATGCTCTTTTTATTCTAATTTGGCATCTTTGCCACTTTTTTTTTTTGCAAGCTAAATTCTCTTTTACAATATCTTAAAAATGATTCTTAGTTATGAGTATATCTTCTAGATATTAGAGAATAGGAGCTCTCTCTCTAATATAGGGAAGAACAAGTCACAAATCTCAATCAAATGATATGTGCAATGACAAGATTTCAATCAACTTGAAAGATAAATAAAAACTTTAAACATTATGTATTAGGATAGATCATTGTAGCAAGATAAAAAAGATCTTATTTTCAAAAACCATTTGTTAAAAGAGATAGACTTTTGTTTGGAGAAGAAATTATACCTACTAAAAGAGGTTAGAAAGAGGGAAAACATCAATGATGTTTCTCCCTTTAACTGATTTAGAGATGCTAATCATTGGCATTAAATCTCCAAAATCTAAAAGCTTGAGAAATCACATATAAAAAACAAAATTAAAAAAGATCAAATAACTAAAATAACAAATGCTAGTATGAAAAACAAAAACAACAATGCATTTCAAGAATTTATGAAGTAGCAAGTTTAAATAATTATGAGCTGCGAGCCTCCGCTTTGTCCAAGAATCCTATGCTTCTCACGAGGTCTTTGGTGAGAGCAATCCTGCAAGAATCAACAACTTTCAGATTTAGGAACCCAAAAAGGTTTGAGTCCCTTCTTATGAATTGTAGAAAGCGATGCTTGTGTACTATGCTGTGAATTTTATAATTTTGGTCTCCACACCCAATGTGTACTACGATGAATAGTGTAAGTCTATGAGATGTGTCCTGGCATGCCACATGAAAAACATCTAACTTTAGGAAAAGGATTTCTTAATGGTTTGGGTTATTTAGCCTCTCCTAGGTCTTGGCTTTAGATTAAAGCGGGTGTTAACCAATATCCCTTAAGTGAGTCCAATTCATTTTTAAGCCTCAAGTTTGTACTTTTTAATATATCATTTTTAATCCTTAAATTTTGCTTCTCTCTTCAGATTTCTTAAAATTAAATTTAAGTGAGGTATGTGAAACTTTTAATGCGTCACGCTCATCAAATAATTCTGAATGTTTTTTATTTAAATCATTAAATTCATCAAGTAGAGCCAGGTGATTTGAATCAATCGTAGAATGATTTTTGAGAATAATTTTATGTTGTTTTTGTAAATTTAAAAGTTCCAACTTCAAACTAGCATGAGTTTTCTTAAGTTTTTTTGTATAATGCATTAATTTTCTCACAAATTTTGAATAATTGATCATAAGTTTGTTTACATACCTCTTCATCATCACTTTGATCAAGATGATCTTCCACCATTAAGCACAAGTTTGTCGTTTCATCTTCAGGTTCAGTCTCCGATGAATCAGATGCAGAATCTGCCCAAAATGCTTTTGAAGTTCTTTTTGTCTTCATAAACTTGGGTTTCTCCTCACTCTTTTCTTTGCTTGAGTGATCTTGAAGTGTAGGATAATCAGTTCTGACATGTCTAGGCTTCCTGCATTCAAAACAAACAACATCGGAAGATCTTTAGATATTTGTTATCCTTACCTTTTCTCCAATTTTGATGATGCTTGTGCTTCTTCCTTAGAATGCTTTTGAATTGCCTTGTGATTAAGGCAACGTCATCGCTCTAAGACTCAAAAGAATCAGAGTTCCTGTTGTTGGCCTTAAGTGTCACTGTTTTCTAGTTCTTTTTCTCACCTGTATCAAGATTTCTTTGATTTATCCCTTGCTCGTAAGCAATGAGTGAGCCAAATAAGTTATCAATCGAATAAGTATTAAAATCCTAATATTTAGTGATTGCAATGATTTTAACATCAAAAGAGGAAGGCAAGCATCTTAAGATTTTGTTCACTTTTTCATAGTTTGAAAGTTCTCTTCCTAAGGCATGCAAAGAAGTTACAATTTGATTAAACCATGTATACATATCAGAAATTGATTCAGAAGATTTCATACAAAAAAGTTTGTAGTCATGCAAGAGAATATTCAAACAAGATTGTTTCACTTCATTTGTTCCTTCATAAGTAATGCACAACCTATCCCATATCTCTTTTCCAGTAGAGCAAGTAGAAACATGCATGCAATCCTCATATTTTAAAGCACAAAAAAACAATTCAAACACTTTGCATTAATTTGAGCTAAATCACTTGCATCAAAAGACCATTTAGTAAAAGCAACTTCAATTTTAATTCCGTTAATTTCAAGAGATAGTGGAGAATATCCTTCTTTAATAAGCATCCATATGCGATAGTCAGTTGATTGAAAAAATGTAGACATGTGAGTTTTCCAAAAATCAAAAGGAAGGTTGTCAAACAAAGGAGGTCGTATAATAAAACATCCTTCAATCGTATTACGATTCCCAAAGTTAGCCATGGATCAAATTCAAAAAACTCAACTTTTATGAATCCCGCTCTGATACCACTTGAAAGTTTGCTAGGGATGTTATGCCCTATGAACTAGTCCCGAGGCTAATTAACATGGGGGGCGGGGGTGAATTGGTATTTAAAAAAAAATTAAATAAAAAGAACAATTATCAAAAGCCAAAATCTCCACAAAAAAAGAATTCGAAAACTTAAATTTTTGAAGAAGTAAAAAGAACACAAGGATTTATAGTGGTTCGGTTAACTTGACCTATGTTCACTCCTCAGAGGCGCCCTCTGAGTATTGCACTATCAACGCGACTCTCCTTTAGCCCCCACAGCTAGGAGGAGAAGCCCTTACAGAAACACCTCCTTTTAGCCACCCCCGACAAGGCAGAGAACCCCACTCCTTTTGCTTACTCCTGAAGCAGGCAGAGAACCACGAAAAATCGTTGAAGCTTACCTCTCTCAACCTTCCAAGGACAAGAGACTCTAGGGAAGAAGAAGTTGAACAATGCTTGGAGCAACCCTTGTGAAACTCCTCACAAGCTCCCACTCACAAGATCCTCTCTCTCTCTCTCTCTCTCCCTCTCCCTCTCTCCTTTAGGTTTTCTCTGGTCAAGACAACAGCCAAGGATGTTCAAAAATGTTGAACAAGAGCTCTTAAATAGAAGAGCTTCAAAGGAGCTCAATAATTGCAAGTTGCCGACTTTATCGTCTAGGACGATAATAATATCGTCCTGTACGATCAGTTCAAAACACAGACGATCATTCTGAACCTCGCCCTGAAGATGATTTGGATGATTGAAAATTGGCTTGATCGTCCAGGTCGATCTCACGATCATCCCTACCAATAAGTTCAAATCAGAGAAAAATCGTCCAAAGCATCGCCCTGAATTTGAGCTGTCTGATCTCGATCGGCCAGAACATTACCCTGGATTTGTGCTGGCCGATATTTATCTTCCAAGAGCAACTAAGGGTTTTTGAATATATCATCCTGGCCGATACTGTGATCGTCCAGGATGATGTGATCGTATCAATCATTCTTAATTGCTTCCTTAATTGCTGGATCAATTTAGGCATAATTGTGTCATATTGTCCAGGCCGATGTCATGATCGTCCTGACTAATTTTAAAAAATATAGAATACCTAAATTGATTATGGCAGCAATTTCTTTCTGTATTGAGCATAACATCCTGGTTGATACATGTATCATCCAGGCCGATAAGTTAATTACAGCTGCCTTAACTAAGAAATCCTGATTATAATTTTTATTTTGAACTCGATCGTCCAGGATGATATAAATATTGTCTGGGATGATGTGAGTAAAAACCCAAATTCTAAATCTCTCAAGTGTGTGTATATAGGGTTACTTAACATCAGTCACTTTAAATATTTACAATTGACTCAAGAAAGGGAAAAAGAAAAATACAAATTGACTCAGACCTAGTCTACCCAATCTTGAGTTCGCTCCATTGGTCGTCAGATCTTTTGGTCCTGAAATGTCAGTAGAGGAAGGAAGACAAAGTGTTTGCTAACATCAAAATCACAATCTATGAAACCAAGTTTGTAACACGATGTCCTCTGGACTTTTGCTTTGAACTATTCTTCCAAACGATTTAACACATTAGTCACAGGATGATGTCCTCTAGACTTGTGCTTTGAATTGTTCATCCAAATGATTTAACACATCATCCCAGGACGATGTCCTCTGGACTTGTGCTTTGAACTGTTCATCCAGATGATTTAACCCATTCATCCCCGGACGATGTCCTCTAGACTTATGCTCTTGAACTATTCATCCAGATGAACTAACCTATTCGTCCCAGGATGATGTTCTCTGTTCTTTGAAATTTTGGTTTGCCCTGCATTTTTGTTCCAACGAACATTGAGAATAACTATTTGTACCAGACAAACTATGTTCATACAGGATGAAGATCAGGTTTGATGGCAATTCGTACCAATATATATTGAGTTCGTACACAACAATTTTGACACTATTCGTACGTATGAAATGAAATCGTACAGGACAATCAAGAACGTGCAGATTTGAAAAATTAGAGTTTTTGGATGGTTTTTCGTATCTTTCTTATCAATGGTCCACTTAAAACTGTCATGAAATTTTTTGTCATTTGGTCTTCGTGCATATTGAAGGGAATTGAAGGAGAGAGTGAGAGAAAGTATTTGAAGGAGAGTTCTTACTACTAGAGTGTGAAGAGTTTACTTGGTTACTCAAAGGTAAGGATCTCTGTTTGTTATTTGTGATTACTTCACTCTTTTCTCTTATCCTTTTAGATTTCTTACGAGAAGATCTTTCAAGGAGATCCGATTCTCTCCCAAAACTCGAGGAGTGTGAACAACAAAAGGTTCTCTATCTACACTTGGAGAGTGTGAACAGTCGAAGGTTCTCTTCTTACACTTGGAGAGTGTGAAAAACTGAAGGTTCTCTGCCTACACTTGCAGAGTGTGAACAGCCGAAGGTTCTCTGCCTACACTTGGAGGATGTAAAAGGATGATGGTACTCTGCCTACACTTAGAGGATATAAAAGGATGATTGTTCTCTACCGCACCGGGTAGTGGTGGAAGAGAGTTTTTGTGAAGGCTTCTTCGCCTTACTGTGGGGGCAAAAAGAGAGACACTAGTGGTAATAGTGAAATACCTAAAGTGGGAGACTTTGGGGAGTGAATGTAGGTCGTGTTTGACCGAACCACTATAAATCTTGTGTCCTTTATTTTTCGTTACTTTTTATTTTCTTTCTATTTTTTTCTGTGGTTGAAAAATTATTTTTTAAAATTCACTAAATTTTAATCAGTTTAAGAGTAAAATTTTAAATTATCAATTCACCCGCCCTTCCCCACCTCTTGGTTAGACATTGGAACTTAAGCTTAGGTCTAACAACCTAATTCATAATTAATAAGTTTCAACAAGTTGTATCAGAGCTTTGTTTCAAAACCAAAATTTTAAAGTACTTTTTAATTAATGGCCTTGGCTACATTTGGAAACCAGAATACACTTGAAGGATATTCAATCACTAGACCTCCTTTGTTTCATAATATCCCTTTTAATTTTTGAAAAATGTGTATGTCTACATTATAATAGTCACTTGATTAATGCATGTGGATCTTAGTACAAGAAGGGTATATAAAACTAATTAGACTAGTTAATGGCATTAGAGTAGAAACACCCTTTATGGATTGCACAGTAGAAGAACATAATTTAGCATAACTTAATGCCAAATGTTTAAATAGTTTCTTTTGTACATTTAAGTTAGATGATTATATGCGGGTTTCCTCTTGCAAGAGTGGAGAGGATATATGGGATAGACTTTGTATAACATATGAAGGGACAAATGAAGTTAAACAATCCAAACTTAATATCTTATTGCATGACTATGAATTGTTTCACATGAAATCTAATGAATCCATTTCTGACATCTATACAAGATTCACACAAATAGTCACCTCTTTACATGCATTGGATAGGGAAATAATGAATGCTGAAATGATTAATAAGATACTTCATTATTTCCCTACTACATATGATTTTAAAATAACTGCGATTATAGAGTATAAAGATTTAAATGTTTTCTCTATTGATAATATTCTCGAATCACTAATTGCTTACGAGCAAGGAGTGAGTCAAAGAAAGATTGATGTAGGTGAACCACGAAGGGAGAAGAACGTAGCATTGGAAGTGGAGGAGTCGGAGAGTGATCTATTACAACTGAGGATGAAGGCGTCATCACACTAATGACTAGAAAGTTCAGAAGCTTTCTGAAGAGGAAAAAAAAGAGATGACAATAATGTAATCGAGATAAGTTGAATAGGAATGTTAAAGTTTCAAATGATGTTATTTGTTATGAGTGCAAGAAACCTAGACACATTAAGTCAGAATACCTAAAACTCAAAGTCACTCCTAGCAAGGAGAAGGTAGAGGAGAAACCAATGGTGAAAAAGGGCAAGAAGGAATTCCAAAGAGCTTTATGATTGGACTCAGCTTCAGAGTCATTAGAGACTGAAAAGGAAGAGGAAGTCACCAATCTATGCTTGATGACCGATAATCTTGATTAGTCAGATCAAGAAGAGATATGTGACTTGACTTACAATTAACTTTTAGAAGTCACTAAACACATACATGTTGCATATGAAAAGTTAAAGAAAATGCATGCTAGTCTCAAATTAGAGTTACATGAAGTGCAAAGAGAATAAGAGATCCTTAGGAAAGATCTTTCTTTAATTGATAACAACCACATGAAATTACTTGATGAGTACGACAATTTGAATAAGAATAATGAAAATTTAAAACCATCCTATACAGAACTTGAAAAAGAGTTTAAAGATTTTAAGGACGAATCTGAGAGCAAAAATTATATAAATCGTATATTGGAAGATATGAATTCTTTTTACAAACTAAAGATAAAAGCTCTTAAGGATAATAGGATACCTCTAAGACTTGAAGATTTCACTAATCCTATTTTGTATCCAAAATTTATCAATATAGGAATAGACAGGATAATTATAGAAGATTAAAAAACTCTTTTTCTGGAGTTAAATACTTTAATTGTGGATTATTTAGACATATATCACACACCTATACATTTAAAAGAAAAACTTATTTAGTGTGTAAGCATAAGATATATAAGCCTAGACATAACATACATGCATCTATTTATAATTTACAAAAAGGTAAACCCAAACTTGTTTGGGTTCCCAGGTCTAACATTTGATGATTTTGCAAGATCGCTCTCACACAAGGCCTCGTGAGAACATATGGTACCTAGAGAGTGGTTGCTCAAAGAATATGACTAGAGATACTGCATAATTTATATCGCTAGAAGCTAGGAGTGCAGGCAGAGTTACACTTGGAGATAAAGCCACAAGGAAGGTGGTTGGATCATGTATGATTGGAAATCTTAAAAACTTTTTATTGAGAATGTTCTACTTGTAGAAGGTTTAAAGCATAATCTGTTATGTATTAGCCAGCTATGTGGTAAAGGATACTTTGTTAAATTTTTCCTACTAGCTGCATATTAGGCCTAAATGGTAAGGATATTTTACATGCTATACGGGTAAACAATGTGTATATGCTATACTTAAATTATATCAAAACTCTTACTACTTTTTATTTATAAACTTTTTCTGATGAGTCATGGCTTTGGTATAGAAGATTTTGTCACTCTAGCATAAAAAACCTTAGGAGGATTACCCAAAAGAACTTAATGAGAGCTATACCAAAATTAGACTTTACTAAGGATCACCTTTGTAATGCATGTCAATTAGGAAAATAGGTGAAGTCATCTTTTCAGTCTAATAAAGATCTTAGAACTAGTAAACTATTAAAAATTTTGCATATGGATCTTTTTGGACTAGTTGGAACTGTAAGTCTAGGAGGGAAGGTATATAGATTTGTGATTGTGGATGATTTCTCTAGATTCACATGGGTTAGATTTCTATATCATAAGAGTGAATCATTTGAGGAGTTTAGAGATTTTTTGACTTGGATTCAGAGGAAACTAGTATGTGAGATTTTTACAATTCAAAGTAAACGAGGAGAATTTGAAAATGAAAATTTTGAGAATTTTTGTAAGGAGAAAGGGATTGATCACAATTTTTCTGCACCTAGAACCCCTCAGCAAAATGGGGTAATTGAAAGGAAAAAAAGAACATTAATAGAAGTCGCTTGAGCCATATTGGCAGAATATTCACTACATAAATCTTTTTGGACTGAGGCGGTTAGCACAACATGTGATGCTCTAAATAGGATGAATGTTAGATAAAATTTGAATAAAACATCCTATAAATAACTAAAGGGGAGAACACCAAATTTATCATATTTGTATGTTTTTGGATGTAAGGTGTTCATACATAATAATGAAAAATCTGCCTTAGAAAAATTTGATCCAAAATCAGATGAAGGAATTTTTATAGGATACTCAAGTGTTGGAAAATCTTATAGAGTATTCAATAAAAGAACTTTGGTAATTAAGGAGACCTCACATATTGTATTTGATGAATTTGGAATTTTGAAAGAGCCAATTATTAAAGAGGATGAGATAGAGATTGACTCCTAAAAGATTGAGAAAACAAATTTGGATGAAATTTTGAAGATAGAAAACCCGATGCCTATAGATTTGAGATTTTGTAGGGATAGAAGGAGCACTTCAGGAATATGTCAATTTATTAGAAATTCTTTAGTCTCTTTGTCCAGTAAAAAATAGAATTTTGTAGTCTTATCTACTACTGAAGTTGAATACATTGCCCTAGAAAGTTATGTGGCACAAATACTTTGGTTAAAATAATAGTTGATTGATTTAGGATTAACTATAGGCACTATTCCCATTTATTGTGATAATACTAGTACCATTTGTATTTCTAAAAATTTTATTCAACATTCAGGAACTAAAATATAGACATCAGGCACCATTTCATAAAGGATCATGTATCCAAAGGAGAAATTGAACTCAATCATGTTTCAACTAAAAATCAACTTACAGACATTTTGTAAAACCACTAGTCATTTGAAACTTTCAGTACGTTAAGAACAAAGCTTCGTGTGATTGATTTAAATCCTTTAATAATTATTTCTGCAACATTGATATGTGTTTTATTAGTGTGTTTTTTGGTTTTATGATTTTTCTTATGTGTTTTTTAGTTTTTGTTAGTGTTTTCTTTTGCAATTTCTTATCTATTTGTTGTATGTATTTTCACATCAAAATTCATATTTTTTGAGCAATCATATGGAAATTTTTAAGTGTGACATTCGTATGCACAAAAATATATTCATACGGGATGAATGCTATAGCATATTAATTATTGAGTTGAACAGTTTGCATGCAATTTTTCAATTATTATTAATGTCGATCAGTACAATCCACAGATCATCTGAATGATGTGTACGCATTCATATGTATGCACGTAGACGATTATACGGATAAGAGAAATTTTTTTTCCTGATCGTACGTATGAACATTCAGTTTATACATACGAACACGTGGCATTTCTATGTTGGGTATGTTTCAAACTGTCATAAAAATGATCTTAAATAATTGATCTTCTAGGATGAACACTTGTTCGTCTGTATGATTATTTGGTTAAATGTCTATAAAAGGATGCCTCGTAACTTGCATGTTTACGAAAAGTTATTTTATTTTTGGACACATTCATTTGTACATATGAAATTTTATTTCATACGAATGAAGCCTATATCGTACAGGACAAAATTATTTTTGTTTATACAAAAGTTCATTTTTTCTTTAAATTGAAAGGGTTTAGAACTCAAAGTTCATTCACTTCAAAAGCCTTTTCAATATTCTATCCCCTTTGATCTTTTCTATGGAGAGTTGAAGCAAGAGGGTTAGGCATGCTAAAAAACTAACTGGGGGACCTTCCTCTAAAATCTAGAAGAAATTTTTTTGTCCAAAGAAAATGAATAATCTTTTTCTAGGTTTGTATCCGCAAAAATTACCCCCTCTAGAGTCCTCCAGGAGCAAATGAACTTTCAAGTAATGCCCCCTTTTTTTTTGCTTCTACCCATTTTGCTCTTATTCTGACTCTAATCCACCTTTACAATAAGGAAATATTTCATTGCTTCCTTGCAAACATGTCTTTTAATTCTGACCAGAGTGTGATTAGATCTTATATTTTTAAGAAGAGGATAGAAATAATAAAGGAGGATTTGGGAATATTTTTAAATTTAAGGACTAAATGGATTAGATCCCATACCTTGACCTCTTCCTCTAACTTCTCTGGACTTCAATAAATAAAGTTATTAAAGAGTTTGGAGGGGTAGGGCATTTACCTAAGGTGTCAACTCTTTTCTGAAATACTCGAATCATCTAGCATGTTCTTCGTACTTCCATTTTCCTAAAGCTGGTGATCGAGTAAATATTGCACCTCTTCTTTCCATAGTGACATATCTGATTATGAATAGCCAACTAATAGATGAAGCCCAACTGATCATTGACTTCATGTATGGACTTTCTGATATTGGCCATATCTCCCACAAGAGAAAGAAGAATATAGCCTTAAGACATCTTGTGACCTACATTTTAGAAAAGAAGTATAAACTAGTTCATCCTGTTCAAAATCTAGAGGAGCCTGTCAACTACAATGATGGATCATTCCGAGCAATCTTTAATAAAGATGCACATTTAGAAGGTAGTGACTCAGAGGAGGAAAGGAAAAGACCTCCACCTGCACCTGCTCGTAGACAAAACTTTCAGGATATGATCCAGCGATTTGATCATCTTGAGAGCCACTTTGATCAACATTTTGATCAGATTGAAACTCATCTTCAGTAGCAGGACTTTCAATATAAGAAGGATATGAGTTGGGTTAGAGGTCAAATTGAATCAATCAACATGAATATAGCTATGATGAATAGCTATTTTAATTTATTCAACCAACCACCTCCTCCAGATCAGGGCCCCTCAAATGATGACTGTACTTCTTTTACCAATGGTGATGTAATGTGATGTGATGTGTTGTTATTAGTTTTTATATTTTTTTGTTTTATATGATGTGATGTGATATACGGTGATTATCAATTTTTGATATTTTATGTTTTATGAATGTATGTGTATTGATATCATTTATGCTCAATGTATTATCAATCATCATGATATTAATAAAAATTATCCTTTCTTGGTCTTAGTGTTTTTTATCTCATTCAGAAATATTTGTTAGCCTATATGATTATCCTTAAATATTGATCTAATAAGTGCTATATTTTGAAATGCAATATAAAATTGAATTCATTAGAAGATCTAATTTTTCAAAAATTTAAGTTGTGTTATAACTCTATCTAATTAAGGATATCAATCTCATGTCTCTTGTTAGACTAATATAATTTTAATATTATTATTACAATTTTAATATTTTCTTATTTTTTATTTTTCTTTTCAATATAAATATCATTGTACTTAGAGAAATTTGAGATTTTAGATTATCAATTTTGGAAAGATCAAGTAAACACTTGAAAATATGCAAATATATAAAAATCAAAAGAATGAGCAATAGTTCACAAATTGAAAAAGAGGCACAAAATTAGTCCACAAATAAAAAGATGCATAAAGTGTGGCATAAATATTGAAAAGATGCACAAAGCGCCACAAGTATATATTCTTTCCTCAATCGCTTAATCTTTAAATTCAAATTAATCTTATGTTCAATTTTATTTTGTATTGAAATTTGAAATATACAAATTTTTTATTCATCTACTTTGCAATAATCTTGCTTATGTCACTGTCTAAATTGATTCATGTTTTTGATTTTTTTTTGTCTATGTTATATCTATACTTAAATCATATGAATCTTTCTATTTCTCTATTGACATTTATCTTTTTTATTGCAAATATAACTCAATCTCTTTAAGGATCAATTTTCAAAGGCTTTTCATATGACTTCTTATATTTTTGTGTTTGTTCATTTCTTATTTTCTTTTATTTGTTGTAAAAAAAGGGGGAGAAATATTGTTCGTAGGAATTGTTCATGGGTGTTTGACATTTGTTTATTCTGTTATTCATGTCTCTTTCGTGTCACTATTTTTTTTTGTTTTGCTTCATTTTTTGTTAAGTGTGATTGTTTTTGAGTAAGAAAAACTTTAAAATTAGAACTTTTGATTCGTTGATAACAAATGCCACTTATTCTCAAATGCTTAACCATTAATGGGGAGTTTAGGAGAAACTTAGGACTTTTAAATATGCACAAACAATAATTATTTTGCCATCATAAAAAAGACAGAGTTTGTTGAGAGAGTTGCTACTTAGCTTTATATGTTTAATATTCTTGCAACTTATATGTTTTGGTGATTCCAAATATTATTGTTTTGATTATTATTTTATCTAACACATTTTGAAAGATTTTTTTTTTGCTCTTGTGTATACTAACATTTCAGAAAAATTATGCTAAAAATTATTGAAAACTTCAAATGAAGATCTGCTTCGAATGTTTTATAACTTGGAGTCTATATTTTTTTTTTGAGTCTGAGAGAGTGTGATTGTAATTGAGTTATTTAGCATACACACACTAAGGGAGAGCTTTAAAATTCACAATTTTACAATACTGATCGTACAGTGTGAACCATGTTTATAAAGGACGATCTGGTCAGTTATTCTCCCCAAAGAGCAATGGAACGAATAGAGAGGGAAAAATTTTTTTTAGTCCTAATCATCCAGATAATTCTAACCCATTTATCCCAAGATGATGTCCTCTAGACTTGTGCTTTGAACTGTTCGTCCAAACAATTTAACACATTCATCCCTGAATGATGTCCTCTGGACTTGTGCTTTAAACTGTTCGTCCAGACAATTTAACACATGAGTCCCATGATGAAGTCCTCTAGACTTGTGTTTTGAACTATTCGTCCAGTTGATTTAACACATTCATCCCAGGACGATGTCCTCTAGACTTGAGCTTTAAACTATTCATCTAGACGATTTAACCCATTCATCCCAGGATGATGTCCTCTGTTCTTTGAAATTGTGGTCTGTCCTGCATTTTCATTCCAATGAACCTTGAGAATAAATATTCGTACCAGATGAACCAGGTTCGTACGGGATGATGATCAGGTACGAAGGCAGTTCATACCAATGTACATTGAGTTTGTACGCAATAGTTTTGACACTATTCGTACGTACGAAATGAAATCGTACGGGATGATCTTGAACGTACATATTTGAAAAATTGTAGTTTTTGGATGATTTTTCGTGTCTTTATTATAAAAGGTTCACTTAAAATTGACATGAAATCTTTTTGTCATTTAATATTCGTGCATACTGAAGGAAAAATTAAAGCTGTGAGCGAGAGAGAGTGTTTGAAAATCATTTTTAAAAATTCACTAAATTTAAACTGGTTTAAGAGGAAATTTTAAAATTACCAATTCACCGCCCTCTTGGTTAGCCGTTGGGACCTAAACTTAGGTCTAACAAGCTAATTCATAATTAACAAGTTTCAACATCTATTAAGTCTAACAACCTACTCGAACAGTCAATTGGTATTAGAGCTTATTTCTAAAATTAAAATCTAGATAACTTTGTAAAAACAATCATGGCTACTTTGGAAACCATAACACTCCAGTATGATACTCGATCACCAGACCTCCACTTTTTGATAACATTCCCTTTGACTTTTGGAAAACTTGTATGTCTACTTTTTTTCAATCTCTTTACTATCACATGTAGATTTTAGTAAAAGAAGGTTACATTAGAGCCACTAGATTTGTTGATGGAATTAGGAGTAATAACATAATTTAATTATTGGATAGTAAAGGAAAAAAAACTAGCTCATTTGAATGCAAAATGTTTAAACAATTTTTTTTTTTGCCCTGAAATATGAGAACTATATTTGTATTTCAACCTATAAAATTGGAAAAAAATATTTGGGATAGACTTTGCATAACATATGAAAGAACTAATGAGGTGAAATAATTCAAATTGAACATTTTATTCCACGACTATAAACTTTTTTGTATGAAATCAAATGAATCAATTACTAATATGTATAATCATTTTATTTAGACAGTCACCTCATTGCATGCTTTAGATAGGGAACTAACAAATTCTAAAATAGTTTATAAAGTTCTACTTTGTTTACCTAATACTTATGATGGAAAGATAACTGTCATAACTTTATCAAAAGACCTTACTGTTTATTCTATTCATAATCGGCTTTTGGATCACTAATTTCTTACGAGCATGGAGTGACACAAGGATAGATTGATGCAGGTGACAAGCATAAGGAGAAAAATATAATCTTGAAAGTGGATAACTTAAAAATTAATCAATCACAACCTAAGGATGAAGAAGATATTACACTCATGATGAGGCAATTCTAAAGTTTGCAAAGAAAAAAGCAATGAAGATGTTAGTAGTGAAATAAAGGTATGTTCCACAAGAATGCAAAAGTTTCTAATAATATAATTTTTTATGAATGTAGGAAGCCTGGACATATTAAATCTTATTTCTCGAATCTCAAAGCTAATCCAAACAAGGAGAAAGTTGAGGAGAAAATAAATTTTAGGAAGGGCAATAAAAGATTGCAGACAACTTTCTAGACTGGCTTAGCTTCAAAATCTCTTAGAAATAGAAGCAGAAGAGGAAGTCAAAAACTTATGTTTAATGGAAGACAAATTTGATCAGTCGGATCAAAGAGATATGTGATTTATCTTATGATAAATTATTTGAAGCTTTTGAGAAAATATAGACTGCATATATGAAACTCAAAAAGTTGCATGCTAAATTGAACATAGAATATTTAAACTTATAAAATGAGCACGAAATCCTTTGAAATGATCACATATCCATAGATAGAAACCACATAATATTATCAGATGAATTTGATAATTTGAATAAGAAAAATGATTTATTTAAAATATCCTAAACTGATCTTGAGAATGAATGTACGTGTTTTTAAATAATTTATATCATAGAGAACATGAATTAAAAGTTAATAATACCATTCTAGAAAGCGCATAAACTTATTTCTAAAAGAAAAACTTAAAACTTCTAAGGAATATAAGATACACCCTACACCTAAACAATTTTCCAATCTTGATCTGAAGAATAAAATTTCAAAACCAAAGAAAAGATAATATAACTCACATAGATTAGTAATCCCTTTTCCTAGTGTTAAATGGTTTTCATGTGGAATGATTGGTCATATCTCCCATGCTTATAAAATTCATAATAAAACACATCAAGTGTGAAAACCAAAGATGCATAAAATACAACATTTCAAACATGCATCTAGATTATCATTTCCAAGAGGTGAACCCAAATTCATTTGAGTTCCCAAGTCTAACGTTTGATAATTTCATAGAAATACTCTCATACAAGTCCTCGTGGAGTATTTGATATATGGGCAATAGATGTTTAAAGCATATGACTAGAGATAAAACTCAATTCATATTATTGGAAGTGTTGATTGAAGATAGAGTGACACTAGGAGACAATACCATTAGAATGTGGTAGGTACATGTATGATTGACAACAAGAATAATTTTTTTTATTGAGAATGCATTATTGGTAGAAGGCTTAAACATAACTTGTTGAGTATTAGTCAGCTTTATGATAAGAATTATAGTGTTAAATTATTTCTTATAAGCAGCATTATAAGTAAAAATAGAATTAATGTGTTGCGTGAAAATATGATAAATAATATATACATGCTTGGTTTAAACTTTGTTAAATATTATAATGCTTTTCTTCCAAAAAATAATCACTAATGAATCATGGTTATAGCATAGAATACTTTTTCATATATATATGAAAAATCTAAAGAAGATTACCCAGAAAGAGTTGGTTAAGGGAATACCTAGATTAAACTTCATAAAGGATCAACTGCGTGATGCATGTAAATTAGGAAAATAGGTAAATTCCTCCTATTATTTAATTAAAGATCATACAACTAAGAAACCAAAAGAAGTCATACACATGGATCTTTTTTCATCGGTTAGAACGGTAAGTCTAGGAGATAAAATTTTTTAATATATAGTTGTTGATGATTTTTCAAGATTTAGTTGGGACAAATTCTTATCTCATAAGAGTGAATTATTTAATGAAATTAGAAAATTTTCTAATTGGATTCTGAGAAAACTAGGATGAGAAATTTTATCAATTCAAAGTGATCATAGAAGGGAGTTTGAAAATAAAAAATTTGAAGATTTTTATAGAGAGCAAGGAATTGATCACAACTTTTCAGCACCTAGGGTCCCTCGGCACATATAATTATTGAAAGAAAGAACAAAACTTTAATAGAAGCCATCAGAGTCATACTGGCTGACTATTCATTTCTAAAATAATTTTTGGTGTAAGTAATTAGTATAACTTATTATTTTTTGAATAGGGTAAACATTATATCCAAGTTGATTAAGACACCCCATGAACTTTTTATGGGGAGAAAACCCTAATCTTTCACATTTGCAAATTTTTGGATTTAAGGTGTTCATTCATAATAATGGTAAACTCTTTTATTAAAATTTTATCCTAAATTTGATGAAGGAATTTATCTAGGATATTATAGTATTGGCAAATTCTATAATATTTTTTTATAAAAGAATTTTAGTAGTTGAGAAGACCACACATGTAGTTTTTAATGAATTTGATATTTTTTGTTGCAAATTAAGGTCCATGAACTATGTTTTGATGATTGACAAACACTCATACTTGTCTTGGACTGCCTTTTACTACTGACTTTTCAGGAATCAAAGAATGAACGAAAAAATGTAGCCAGCTTAAGAATGGGTAGAATAGGGTTGAGTTAGTCTGTAATTTTATTTTTCCTTCTTGAGTCAATTGTAATGTTTGGTATTCTATATTTTTGGTAATCGGTCAGGACGATCGTAAGATCAGCCTGGACGATATCACACAATAATGCCTAAATTAATCTTGGAATCAAGGAAGTAATTAAGGATAATTGATACGATTATATCGTCCTAGACGATCTCAAGATTGGCCAGCACAATCTATTCTAAATTCTTTAGTCACTACTGGACGATAAATATCGGCCAACACAAATTCATGACGATATGCTAGACGATCTGTATCGGCCAGATCAAATTCTGGGCGATGCTCTGTACGATTTTCCTCTGATTTGAACTGATCATTCAGAATGATTGTGAGATCATCCGGGATGATCAAATAAAATTTTTAATTGTCTAGTTTGCATTCAGGGCGATGCTCTGGCCAATCCTTTGAGATTTATACTGATTGGCCAGGACGATGTAAATATCATCCTGGATGATAAAGTCGGCAACATGCAATTAATGAGCCCCTTTGAAGCTCTTCTATTTAAGAGCTCTTGTTCAACTTTTTTGAACATCCTTGGCTGCTGTTTTGACCTGAGAAAACCTAAAAGAGAGAGAGAGAGAGGATCTTGTGAGGGGGAGCTTGTGAGGGGATTCACAAGGGTTACTCCAAGCATTGTTCCACTTCTTCTTCCCTAGAGTCTCTTGTACTTGGAAGGGTTGGGAGAGGTAAGTTTAAATAAGTGATCGTGGTTCTCTTCTTCCTTTAGGAGGAATCAAAAGGAGTTGTGTTCTCTGCCTTGCCGGGTGTGGCAAAAAGGAGGTGTTTTTGTGAGGGCTTCTCCGCCTAGCTGTGGGGGCTAAATGAGAGTCACGTTCGTAGTGCAATACTCGGAGGGCGCCTCTCGGGAGTGGACGTAGGTCGAGTTGACCGAACCACTAAAAACCCTTGTGTTTTTGTTTTTACTGCTTTCGCATTTATTTTCTTCCGCACTTGTTTTTGTGGTGATTTGGTTTGTGATAATCAATTTTTTTTTTTTTGCTTAAAGAAAATTTTAAATACCAATTCACCCCCCTCTTGGTTAGCCTCGGTCCAGTTCTGTAGGGCTTAACATCCCTAACGAACTTTCAAGTGGTATCAGAGCGGGATTCAGAAAAACTAAGTTTGAAAACTTTTTGAATTTTGATCCGTGGCAAACTTTAGGAATCGTAATACACCAGAAGGATATTCTATTACCCAACCACCTTTGTTCGATAATATCCCATTTGATTTTTGAAAAACTCGCATGTCTACTTTTTTACAATCTACTGATTATCGCATGTGGATGCTTGTTAAGGATGGTTACACACCTCCAATTGCTAAACTTAACGGCATTATTATTCCACTTTCTTTTATTGAATGGACTTTAGATGATAGGGATTTGGCCCAATTAAATGCAAAATGTCTTAATTGCTTTTTTTGTGCCTTAAAATCAGAAGACTACATGCGTGTTTCTACTTGCAAAAATGGTAAAGAAATTTGGGATAAATTGTGTATCACTTATGAAGGCACTAATGAAGTTAAGTAATCCCGTTTTAATATTCTCTTGCATGACTACAAACTTTTTTGTATGAAACCTCGTGAATCAATTTCTGAAATGTATACGAGATTTACTCAGATTGTTACATCTTTGCCTGCCTTAGGAAGAGAACTTTCAAACTATGAAAAAATGAACAAGATTTTGAGATGCTTGCCTTCATCTTTTGATGCTAAAATCACTGCAATTACTGAATCTAAAGATTTAAATACGTATTCGATTGACAACTTACTTGGCTCACTCATTTTCTTACGAGCAAGGAGTGAATCAAAGAAATGTTGATGCAGGTGAGAAAAGAATGGAGAAAACGGTGGCACTGAAGGCACACAAATCATACTCTGACTCTTCCGGGTCTGAAAGCGATGAATTTGCCTTACTCACAAGGAAATTCAAAAACTTTCTAAGGAAGAAGCAAAAGCATCATTAGAGAAAAGGTAAGGATAATAAATATTCGAAGGGATCTTCTGATATTGTCTGTTGTGAATGTAGGAAGCCCGGACATGTGAAAGCTGATTGTCCTACACTTAAGACGCACATAAGCAAGGAAAAGAGTGAGGAGAAATCCAAATTCATAAAACATAAAAAGAGACTTCAAAAATCATTTTAGGCAAATTCTGCATCGGATTCATCAGAGATGGAACCAGAAGATGAGACAACAAACTTGTGCTTGATGGCAGACGATAATCTTGATCAAGAAGAGGTATGTGAACTTTCCTACAATCAACTTCTTGAAGTTTCTGAAAAAATTCATGCATCATATAGGAAACTTAAGAAAACAAATGCAAGCTTAAAATTGGAATTTTTGGAGTTACAAAAAGAGCATGCTATTATGACTAAAGATCATTCTATAATTGATTCAAATCATATGGCTCTACTTGATGAATTTGATGTGTTAAACAAAAAACATTATGAATTAATTGAAGAGCGTGAGTCACTAAAAGTCACACACACCTCACTTGATTCTTATTTTAAAAAGTCTAAAGAGATGGAGAAAAACTTGAGGATTGAGAATGAAGTATTAAAAAGCACAAATTTGAAGATTCAAAATGAATTAGATGCATGTAAGAAAACTAGGATGACAACTACTTTTGATCAACAGCCAAAACTTAGGAAGAGGTATTATAACTCAAACCATTTAAGAAACCCTTTTCCTGGAGTTAGATATTTTTCTTGTGGCATTGTTGACCTCATTTTTGTATGAGGTCACTAGGACCCATCTTGGTTTTATTTTGGTGACCTAATGATCGACAAGTTCTCACTTGTCGATCATATAGGTCCCAAACATATCCCATTCAACTCTTAATCAAAGTTCCAATCAACCTTCAATCATTCTTCGAATCAAATTTCAATTATACTCCAATCCAGTATGCAATCTACACTTCAATCAATCATTCGACCCAGCTCGTAATTGACCTCATCAATCTTCCTTAAAATCAAAATTGAATCGCATACGGATTACTTAAAGTTAATTTGATCATATGAACTAGATTTGATGACGTCGAATTTGTTTGAATCAATTTGAATTTTATTCACCTCAATGGCTTTGATCAATTTAGTTTAGATTTCCCCGACTCGACGCAAGTGCAAATTAGCTTGATTAACATTAATCGGCTCAATTTAACTTCTCTCGAGTCAAATCAATTTTGATTAATGCAAATTAATTTGACCCTTTTAAATAAGGATTTTTGCATAATTAATTGAGTTCTTAATTCTAGCTTTTATTTTATTGCTATTGAAGTTTTAAATCATCTTAATTTCAGCATTTAATAACAACCGTCAGATTAAGTTTTAAAGGCTTGATGTTTTTGTTTGATTGATTCTAATAGCATTAGAGAGAGCTCTCTCTCGGATGGCCCCCAGATTTTTTTTCTTTTCTCTGTGCTAGGGCCGGCTGAAAGGGGACTCTACGATTCCATTCCCTCAGCAGCGGCAAGCCTCGGCCTCCAGCTCGATCTGCTTCCTGCAGTAGCTCAACTCTTCACCAGCTGTAGCAACTTCAAGCCCTAGCAAGAGATGCACTCCACGCCTCCAATCTGAGAAGCAGCCGTCCATTGGAATGGATCTCCCTCTCATTCTCAAGAGAGACCTCTTTCTCACCCGTTTTTGAAGCTGCTAGGGCCGGCCACTGGAAGAGAACCCTCTCTCACTCTCACGTGAAACTGATTCCATGCCTCCATCTCGATAGACAGCGACCCTTGGCTCTCACGCCTCCAGCCGCTCTTTCCTCTTCTCCATCCGTCCAAGGTAAAGGAAGAAGAAGAAAGCCCATTCAAAAGCTCCGGCCATCACTCTCCTTGCACAGCAAGTTTCGGCCAGCCTCTCCCATAGCAGATTTTGGCCAATAATAAGAGGAAGATCTGCTGTAGATCTTCGTCCAAGCAAGAGGTGAGCTACAAGGGGGGGCTTTCGGCGTGATTTACTACGGTAATCTCTTCTTCTTTTTTTTTTAATTCCTTACATTTCCTCTGTTTGAATCCAGATGGCTGTCATCAATCTATGAGTTGAGGTTCTATATTTAACTGTGATTTGAAATGAGTCTTCATGAGATTTTATGAAAGAGATACAAGAGACCTAAGTATTTTCTTCTTGATGTTTTCTTTATTACTATCATTCTTTTTAATCAAACATTTTTTTTTAACTCCAATACGGCTGAACTTTTGTGCGTGGATTTGTTTTTCAAGAGTTTTGTTTCCTTCCTAAATCTGAATAAGGAAGCACGTTGGATTGGTTTATAGATTTGAATGCTCATGCTGATAGGGATAAATTTTCTTTTGAGGATGAACGGTCATAATGCCGTGACTTTATTTCTTGGATTTGTCCGATTTCTTGTGCCATTCATTATCTTGTTCTACTTGATGAAAATGATTCTCTAGATTTCCATCTGATGCAAGCTTATGCTTATGATATGAAATGCCACTCTCTCTAGCTCCTCACATGAAATCATTAGAAATTTATAACAGGTTTGACTATTCTTTGTTGTAAATAGTCTTTGGAAGGACGTTTATTCTCCTTAATGCCAATATTTCTTGATGAAACATTAAGTAAGGAATGGCCATATGGATAATTCTGGATAAAAATTGACTTATGTTTGATTCTTACATCATCTGTTAAATAAGTTGTTTGCTTTTGGTGGCAGACGTGTTACTTTCATCGGTACTTTGTAAGGTGTATTGAAAAACACATTTTGACCTAAAGGGTTATGCTTATATTGAATATGGTCATACACATTCTTGAAATTGATAGTATAAATATGTTTACTCTTGTGATAAGTAGGGCTAAATATTTGATTTTAAAAAAAATATATTACAATCCTCTTTATATTTCCGATTCCCTTAATGTTCATAGTTAAATGCAAGTTTGCTACATGTTTTTGAGAGGTATTTTGAATTAATTGTAAGGGAATGAAATTGTTTTGAGTTGTCTATATATATATTATGAGCTGTTCCCAGTTACGTGGCCTTGATACATTGGTGATTGGAACTCCTGGCTCGATAGAGTATAGAGTTCTTTCTTTGTCAAGATGTGTAGATTATCAAAAAAAACAAGCAGCGGCCCTATTGTTATTCTTAAATGCACTAGCTGTCAGATTCCCCGAAGAAATCACTGTATTTCATGGCAGTTTGTTGGTATACTTGATGGTCCTGCCAGGGCTGTTGGTTTCCAGTTCAGTATTACTTCCAAGGTTCACAATAATGACAGGCATACGAGCTTTGTAAACGGTATAGCAATAGCAAACAATCATATTTTGGTGATAAACCTAAAACCTATAAGGAGCTGACTTGAAAATTCTAGATGTCATTGTTGTCCTGAGATAATTAATAATTTACATGATCTGAAGCTCATTAGGCCTCTGGTTCATGACTTTACTTAAATAGAGACCAAATACCCATAAGGGTAAAAATGGAAAAACTAAAATAAAATAAATTACTACATAACATGACAAAATAAATAAAACTCCTGACGTGGCCGTCGATCTCCGGTGTCTCCGATGGCACACATGTCGAAATTGCTGACGATGTCCTCATTAGTAAAAGTGACTCTAGTAAAAACTACTCTAAGTAATGATGATTTCCTACAAAAATTTAGCAAACATTACATACCATACACCTATATCAGAGCAAAAGAAATTCAAAGTCTTTCAAATATTCAATTTTTCATAGGTGGAGAAAGAAATTGCTGACGATGTCCTCATTAGTAAAAGTGACTCTAGTAAAAACTACTCTAAGTAATGATGATTTCCTACAAAAATTTAGCAAACATTACATACCATACACCTATATCAGAGCAAAAGAAATTCAAAGTCTTTCAAATATTCAATTTTTCATAGGTGGAGAAACTAATGACAAGATCCTGACCACTCCAAACTCTAATTTTAACTTGTATAATAAGATTGCAAATGGTCAGTATTTTTGCTTCCAGAAAGATGAATGCCCACATAAAACTGGACAACCCTACCTTGAGAAGAAGGGCGTTGCAGGTACCTTCTTGGACTGCCCTATCTATACGTTTAGGATTTGACATTAAAAGATCATCCCCTACAACCTGCAAAAACAAGTTTCAAAAGCTTATTCAAATGCTTCCAAGTAGCTTTCTGGAAAAATAAAATGCTTTGAAAGACACCTGACATATCCCAAGTTCAGAGAGTAGCTTTGTGTGCTCCCAGTCATCCTTGTCAAATGGTTGCTCAATGGACACAATAGGGTAGGCTAGTATTGTAAAGAAATTTAAAAGTAATCAATAGATGTTAATGTAAGGTTGAAAATGAAAAGTTCTGATTACAAAATTACCTGCACAGAGCTGGGTGTACATCTCAATCATATCTTCTCCAGTTTTAAAATTCTGCTCTGATTTCTTTGGAATCTTGAAGTCCAAGTCGTATCTCTTTCCTAATCATAGAAGTGAAAACAAGTCGGCCCAAAGTTTTCTTTACACTCACTCACAGCTACCAGGTACTAAGTTTTCTTTACACTCACTCACAGCTAACAGGTGCATGCACTTAAAAGTAAGGACAGAGAATATGCATACAACAACAACAAATCTTTATTCCATTATCTGGGTCGGCTACCTGAATAATATTTTCTTTGTTGTGTCCAATTAAGAGAATATGTATGTCGAACATAATTAATGATTATAAACACTCTCAAATCATTAAACATAAAAATGGTAAGCACGCAAATAAGATGCCATATCCTCAGCGAACCCTTCACGGTCCCGCTGACACCACTAAAAGAAAACCAAATTGAAGATAAGAGCCCAAACCTATGCAAAATTCTGTAGCGCCAACATCTATAGCTAACTTAATCCTCCCATTATAGCCAGCACGATGAATTGCCTCTTTAATAAGATCCAACCCTTCAGAAATGCTGAAAATGGTACAAAGAGACCAAAGCTAAGATGCCAAAACAAAATATATTTTCCCAAAAATTAAGCGCCTACTGCAATCAGCAACCATACCATCTCTCACATGCATTTTTTCATACTATTTTCATCCTAAGTTCAATCCAAAAAGTTTTTAAATTTTAAATATTGCCTATAAAGATTGCATATCATGAAACGCACACATTTCTCAGAATTTTCTTTAATAATTCTAGATTAAATGAACCATTGCAAGTACTAATGAGAATCATGAAATGCATGAGCTTATCCTCCGTGACCATCAATGGTCCTTATCATAAAGAGAAGAAAAGCTGTGTAGCACAAGGATTCATCGACATTTGGAAGGATTTTATGACTATCAAGAAGTAAAATGACATTACCTGGAAATGTTTGGAGCAAATCCTCCGTCATCACCGACATTGCACCCATTAGAACCACACCTCTCAGCAATAACTGACTGTTCTTCAAGGTGAACAAATAACAACTATTTAATAAATCATGCTTTACTCTAGCATGCAGCAATTATTTATGTACTGTAATGAAATGCATTTCAAAAAACATGCCCTAATCAGCCTCAAAAAAACTAGAACACGTGAGCAAAATATGAGAACGAATCAGCCGAACAAGATTTGGAAATTACATCGACCAGATGAAAACATATATTTAATCATACTTTAAGGAAAGAGAAACAACAATCACATTGACAATGAAACTAGTCTAAAGCTCACTTATGAGTTTCATTCAAATCCAACAAGATAACATCAATCATTGCATTACCTTAAGATGAAAATAAGTCTCAGAGCCCATCTGAATTGCTTCCTCAAAGTTATTTGCACCAACAGGCATAATCATGATTTCCTAAGGAATTAGGAGTTATCAATGCTTGGTGCTACATTTAAAGAAAGAAAACAAACAAACAAACAATCATGATTTCACAAAATTTTGTTAAAAACAACGTACAATAGAGAAATGACTAAGGAGAAAATGATTAAAGTTGTCAATATCATCATATAAAAGAGTAGCAGAAGAACACAGGTTAAAAGAAGCAACATCCGGCACTATTCTATGTCGCATCTCAACCTTCCTCATTTGTCTGAAAGCAAACCTCTATCAGTTCATCCCATTTAGATTTCTCTCAATTCACATTTGACTAAATGATCAGAGTCCATAAGAAAAATAGTTCAGCGGCTGCATGACGATGTCCTTATTAGAGGCTTGTTTTTGCTTCTAAGAAAATGATCTCATACCACGCTTTATTGAAAGATAAGTCAAATTGCTCATTTAGAACTTGGCATATCGCTACATTACTTGGTCTTAAATTTACTCCCAATTGAGAATCTTATGGCTCTTTAACTAATGAACAGACCTGTTTTATTCAAATCATGTTTAAATGATCATTTAGTTAGCAATGCCTATAACATCTTGCAAAACAGATTCCTAGATGGGGATGTGTATCATTCCTTTCATATAAATAATGTCACTGTTTTCTTTTTTTTCTGAGCTCAATTAATTAGTACTCCACCTATATCAAATTAAGTTTCTTGTTAGTTACCAAACTCTTAAAGAGCCAGTTTGGTACAGTATTTTCATAATTTTGCTTTAAAATAGCTATCACAATTATATTTGACTACAGCATTCTCATTGTTTTCAAAAAAAATTTGTGGTGGGAAAAACTTTTTAAAACAAAATCTATTAAAACGTGGTTTCCATAAGAATGTTGTTGTCTAAATTTTTTTAAAAGAAAAATATATAATAATCATAATAACTTTCAAAAAATTTGTTTTCCGCATAACATTTGTATACTATTTTCACCAACCATTAAGCCGCCCCAAATGGACACTCATTCAATTTCAGATAAATGTTGGTGATCATAATATCATGTATGAAATCACATTTTACTTCTCTTATCCTAGACTAGTGCATGTTACTATCCACATGCAAGAGCATATATGCATACTTGTACAGCCAGATTATTCCCAGCATGATTGCCGCCACTAATGACAGTAATTGCAGGGACAGGGAGGACTGGGTCATCTTTTCCAGAAAGATCAGCAATGTGTTTGTACAGGGGCACCTGCAAATAAGCAACAAGGAAAAAAAAATCAAAATCACACCAAAGGAACTACTAACAAGTTTAAACGATTTATAAGTCCTACCTCTTTTTCTGCCGCACCAGCTTTGCAAGCAGCAATAGAAACAGCTAACATAGCATTTGCTCCTACTTCTGCCTGCAAAAAAATTGCATAAACTTACATTGAGCTACATCAACTAATTTCCAATGGGGTTAAGTGCGTTTTCCGAATAAAAAGATAAAATAACCCCAACTACTTGGAATGGGGCTGTTGGCTCCAAAAATTTCGTGCCCCGGCCTCTCCACGTACCCCTTTCTTTTCTTTTTCTTCAAGTCATCAAGGAGAATTTTAACAAGTAGGTTTTGAGGCAAATTTTTAGAAGGCAGATGTGGTTTTAAATAAGACACTACCCAGATATTTCGCCCTCATTTGGGGAGAACTTTATGATATCAGTCATAGTTTCCTATAGACACAAGCCCATATAGTTAATTATCCCTCCAGATAGCAAGAAAGTACTTTCGATTAAGGGTAGTTATCAAATAGATATATAATATCCGGTATATATTAGCAGCATGGGTTTAGATATTTGAACATTTGATATTTAAAATTAGAAATTCACCACCTTGCAATTAAAGTGGATGATGGGGGAAGTGATGATGGACCCGATCAAGATTCCATTATTCCGTCGATCCGGGTCATCATTTATCTAAGAGGATAAATTTGAATTCACCTTAGCTAACAGAAGGTTTTGTGCCCTATCAATTATATCATATTAATTCATATCTCAATGATTTGAAATCATTGGGGAGCATATGGGCTCTAACCATGACCATAATTTAGTGATGTCATTTGGCAAAACCACCTAGTTTAGAGGGTCCTGATCATAATCTTTTACCTATAGAGCCATTTGGTGGCGAAACCACTGGTTAGAGAACATGTGTCACATCCTTACTGGTAAGAGACTATTTGAGAATGAATCCTAGTGATATTCTCGACCAGACATTAGCTCTTTGTGAGCTGAAGTAATTTTCGAATTTGTCCATCTCGGCAAATTATTACGGAAGATGGATGGATTTTATTTTAAGTGTTTTATGGTTAATTTTTATGTGAAATATCTTGAATTTTAATTTTTTATGGGTATTTAGGAAGTTAGGAGGCATTTTCAAATATTTGTGGTCCTTCCGGTTGAGATTTTCTATCAACGCGGCCATCATCGGGTGCTTATAGGCAATTTCATATTTAGTGGTTGAACCTTGTCAATTCTGTCTATTTGCATATAGAGGCTTAGGTTCGTTATCGGCTTTATACTTGTCTTAATGAATCTTTCGTGTTATAAACCTTAAAGGACTAATATAAATGTATAAAACAAATATCCAAGTCGATGTTGTGACCGTATATTTGTTTGATAGTTCTAGCCGTGTTGACTTCTATCCATTCATGCAGAAGGATAGGACTCGATCTTGGATTCATTTCTTGGCCCATGCAGCATCCTCAGACGTCACGTGTGTACCCATAACACACTCGTCGGGGCCTATGCGGGTGTGTCTTTGCATGAGGGGGGTATTTTTGCAATGAACAGCTATGCAAATGACAGTCATTTGAGCATACACAACATTTTATTTAGGAACATGTAGATGCCTTCTGTCTGCTTGTACAAATATTGTAGATTTGGTGGCGTGATGTCGCATTATGAGTTGTCCGCTGCTTTGTACAGGTAGAATGTCATGCACTGACGAGTCTCCTGCTATGGCTTATAGATGTTTGTGTTTACTGCAATTTTCTGCATTTGATATGACCCTTTTTGTATTCTTTCTTGTAGATTGTAAGGGTGTTGTACCATTTATTGCCTGTTGTTGATTATTATTGATGCACATATGGCAAATCTTCCATCATTGTATAATATTTTGCATGATGCCGGTCAAGCTGCAGTTGTTGCCAACCCCTTCATGCACATTGATTGGTAGGTTATTGTATTCACTTGCATACTAGCTTCATATTCATATGAGGCATGCTACATGTATATGTGAGCCAATTAGCATTGGAGGGATATTGTTATATTCATTCCTACTCCTTGAGTTCATTTGTAGGTTGACAAGTATATTGCATCTATTGGTATATATCTTGTTGTTGTTCACAAAAGACCCACAAGTATCTTGAAGTTGCTTGTGAATGGACTGTTGCATATGTCATAGGCTCTTTGTTAACTTCAAAGATGATCTGCAGTATACATTATACTTTGACTTTCAATTCTCATGATAAATCAGTTACATGCGTCATTGGATGCATTAAGCATATTTGCACATTTATCACATCTTTTTTGCATATACTTGTAGGAAGTGTTATTATCGGCATGTAGGTTCATATGTTCACTGCATACCAACCCTTCTTACTTGTAAGGCTTCAATGTACTTATTTGCCATTAGTTTACATGCCATCTTTGATTATTGTTGATCGTTGCAAGCAAAACATGTTATCCATTGAGAGCATCATATCATGGCATGAAAGTCGATTATGTTGTTTACAATTTCACTACCATTTGCAAGTAGTTTTTGCAAATCTCTTATCCACCACCAGCCTTATATA
Source organism: Dendrobium catenatum (assembly GCF_001605985.2). Taxonomy (NCBI): domain Eukaryota; kingdom Viridiplantae; phylum Streptophyta; class Magnoliopsida; order Asparagales; family Orchidaceae; genus Dendrobium; species Dendrobium catenatum. The sequence goes on from NW_021318693.1 coordinate 5,052,768, forward strand.
TGCTCATTTGCATTTAAGTTAGAGCTTGTTATTTTGCAAATCATAACTTCATTTTTGGCAATGTCATTTTTTTATGATTCAATTTGTATGTTCAATTTAAATTTGCAAGTCCCCTGTTGTCTCAATTTTAAGTTCAAATTAGGCCCAGTGCATTTTGGCTCAAGTAAAGTCCTGTGCATTTTGGTTCAGTCAGATCCTGTGCATTTTTGTTCAGTCAGGTCCATTGCAAATTTGTTTCTCTTGTTCACTGAAAATTTCTTCAGTCTCCCGACGTCTCCCCCATTTAGAAAAAATTCCATGAGTCATAGCTTGCCCACCACGTCAGAAAAAAAAATGTGCATGGTCAATATCTAACGAAATCGCGACCGTAGTCTTTGGTCCCACCATGCCAGAGAAAGACGTGCACGGGTTTTCAGGGTTACATGTTTTGAAAACACATTTTTCCCCGCAGACATTGAAGCACACACACAAGTACATATTTTTTACTCCACACTAGAGAAAAGCGTGCATGATGCTTACCTTCCTCGTTGCAGGCGTTGAACGCCGGTCCTGCCTGGATCGGCTGGACCGGTCCAGTGGACCGGTCTAACAGAGGTTTAATAGGATTTGTTTATGTTCCAGTTTGGAATGCGCTAAATGGATGGATGAAGATGTGTGGGCGATAATTTGATTGGGTGAGTGAAGTTGTAGGCATTTGAAGTGGACTGTCGGGCCTTGGAGGGACTTGTTAGTGGGCTGATTTTTCTTTTTTTAGTGGGGGTTGGTTTTGTAGTGGGGAAAAAAATAGGAAGTGTATTGCTATAGAGTGGATGGAGAGTAGGAATAGCGGGCTATTAATGGGCTAAGTTGTAGTGGGGCTGTTTTGGTAGAGATAACAAGTGTATATTGAAATGGTAGTCAGATGTTCACGTGCGAGGGATTCGATTTCCTGTGGCTGGAGACAGAGTGGGACGGACAGGGGGGGTGCGGGTGGGGTTCGGCTACAAGTAGAAGCGTTGGATTGGAGGTCGAATAGAGAGTGGGTTGAGGCGTGAGGGGTTTGGGTGTAGATAGGACAGTTGAGACTATGTTGGGTCTTGAAGCCGGACGTGTGGATTGGAGCAAAGAAGAAGCGGATCAGACAGGAGCTGGTGGAGCTAACGAGTTTGGGATGCTGGAGCTGGCGTCAAGTAAGGTGTTAAGCTTCTACTGGAAAGAGCAGGCTTGAGGAGTTTGGGTGTGGAGAGGTGAAGAAAGAATCTTGCGAATCTACTTGAGGAAGTTCGGTCGGGTCATGCAATTGGATGGGGGATTGAAGTTGGGTGTTAGAGATCTACGCAATATTTATGTCAGGATTTCATGAGATTCAGGTAGAACTTCGACTGATATTAGGTGAGCATTTAATTCGATTTTGATTTTGATTTTTGTAAATTAATTTAAATAATAATAATAATAATAATAATAATAATAATAATAATAATAATAAATCATATTATCAATGTTATTATTTAATTCTAGAAAGACAGAATGAGTCCATTTACTCAAAATCGCCTCGATTCAAGCGCATGTTTTCTCAATTTGCGCGCAAACGCCTCGGAACTAGCTTTTTTTTGCGAGCTACTTTCATTGGGTAAAATTATAGTTGAATTTGGGTATTGTCGATGTTCCAATCGCAACGGCACAGTCCGTTTTGCAATCGAACGTCGTTTGGGAAACGTCGCGCGTCAATTTCAGATGTCAAATTATCGTCTGATTTATCTGCAAAGGCTTCCCTTACAGGCGAATTCGACACTCCGGTCGAAATGGAGCAATTTGTTTGATGATCGGAGGTCGTTTAACCATTCAAGCATTGCGTCGCGCATCAATTTCACTTTATTTTGTGTGGTTTTTTTTTCTTTTTGTTTTTTTTTTTTCTTTTTTGCGTTCAGGGGTCAACATGGACTTTATAATATTGATATTGAGTTTTCAGTTATCTAAACTGCAGGAAACTAAGACGTGGTACTCAAAAAGTTCCCTTAATTATGACTACTGGTATCATGGAACAGTTCTCAATAAGGAGTTTATCGGCAAAACTAATTTGAGATTCTATTTTTTAATATAAGTAATCTTGAATAATTAAAATCAAACATTTAAATAATTCCATTTTGTGGCGGAAAATTTAAAAACTCGACAATTTTTAGTCATCATTTTCATAATGAAATAATTAATAACCTCAACAATACCTTTAGCAACAAAAACAAAAATGGTGATGAAGGAGAAGCTAACGCAGAGGCTTGGATCAAAAGAGAATTAAACAATTTCTTTACCTAGTGAAAACCTCCCTCAATAACAGAACAATGATGACAAGATGATGCTGATGAAGTTAAAGTCGATACAACGAATATAATAATATAACCAAACAAATTTATTAGACAGTGAAAGGTTCCTATTAACGATGAAAAAAAAACAACTACGATAATAATGATTTCCACGAAAAGGACAAGAAGTTGACTTACCTTATTTTCAGTTTTGTCCAAGTCCATCATAGCTTGATCAATTTGGGATTGAAGGGAAGGATCCATGCCTATCAAGGCTTCAGAAATCTTCTCATTGATATTCTTAACAGCCTTTGAGACACCCCTCCCAAGATATTTCCCCTTGTCACCATCACGTACTTCAATAGCTTCATACCTGCAATTAAGTAAAGAGTTGAATTACAATATTAAGATCTTAACTTTCATGTATAAAATAAAAAAAAAAAAGAATGCTACACTATGGCGAAGATTAGAAAGAAAGAATCACTACCATTTTGGCATAAGCTTTATGGATCCTCCTCTACTCACTTCTCTTGAGTGTTACGTAAGAAATATATTTTGGGCAGGATTACCGATCATGCTTACCAGTTCTGATTGTCACATCAGACGGTTGCAATATTTTACAAAATCTTTTTGCACTTCTAGCCATAACACGTTTTTTCTACCCCTTTTTTCTTTCTAACCATGTCACATTAGATATCTTAACTTGCCCAATAAGTACATCTAAGTACATCTACAAACCCCCACTATGCACGCACAAACCATATGTTAAGCAATAAAATCTTCTTTTAGATTCAAAGATAGTACAACAATGTCAAAAATGAGTGAAAATTTCAAAAAATTAATATCAAGATAATAAAATATATCATAGAAGAAGAAAAAGGAAGCAAATCTTTTAAAGATTGGGAACAACTTGCCGGCTACGACATGTGGTTCAATTTATTTTAGCATTAAATCTAGGTTGATTTGAATTCAGATTTAGGAGGGAATTATGAAAGGTTTATTTAGGGGAAAACAGCTTATTTGAATTCAGATTTGGGAGGGAATTAAAAACGTTTATTTATGATTAATTAGGTCGTTTTATTTTCATTATGTGATTTGGTGTTCTTGAGTAATTTCCTCTGGAGTTGTTCCTAACGGCGCTTAGGTTCGTGGAGAGCCAATCTACTTCTCAAATAATAGATTAACTGGTATCTTGGTTTGTTGTGTCGATATCAATAAAATTAACCTATAATCTCATTCTTTCTGGCTGATTTTTTATGTGCTTTCCCCTTATTATTACTTTTTTTTTTTTTGGAGATTGGATTCCTATCAAATTGGTATCATAGCACCTTTTTTGGGAGCTATGTCGGCTAAGAAGGTTAATGCATTGGAGGAGAGGCTTGATGAGGAAGTTGAAAATCTGAAATTTGAATTAAGGTAGCGAATTTCAACAATTGAGAGCAGATTTTCAAATCTAGAAGATGATGAAAAGGAAGTTAGAGTTTTAAGCAAGACACTGTTGACCGGACAAGAAAATAGGGAAAATCCTAATATAGGGATGATGATGGACAATCGGGAAGTGGAAATTTTGGGGGAAGAAGAGGAGATGCCACCTTTGTAGCCACTTCTAAGGAGGGGAACAGGTAAAGGGTATGGCGGATGAAGAAATTGGGATGATGAAGATCGGAGAGCTGATTTGGGGGAGAGGGAAATATGGAGGGATCACAACACCCACTACATTGGAGGAGGAAGAAGCAATTGGGGCAGAGGCAGCCTAGGGTGAGAAAGTTGAAACTTGAAAATGTCAATTTTTTAGGAAGAAGATGCTCATAAGTGGATTTATCGAGTTGAGCAATATTTTGCTGTAAATGGGTTGATAGAAGATGAAAAACTCACCACAGCCACTCTATGTCTGGAGGGGAAGACTCTAATTTATCCTGGTACCAAATCATAAAGGGAGTTTAAAGACTATCCACTATAACATTTTTCAACGAGTCGAAAAGGAGATAGTGATATAGTATCAGGAGAAATTTGAGCATTTCTCAAGCCGATTAGGAAAATTGTCGGAAACTGCTAAAGGGAAACTTTATGAAAAGGATCAAGCCTGATATTCAAGCAGTTGTTCAAGTACTGAGACCCCGTGGCTTAGGGGAGGCTATGGAGTTAGCCGAGCTGGTGGAGAATAAAAACTTGGAGAGGGGTAGTTGTAGCAGCAGTTCATGAGTCTCATACCGCACGACCACTATATTTCAAGTACCAAAGGTGCAGACAATGCCTATTTAGAAGAAAGCCCCGACGGATAAAGGTCAAGGGGTACGACCAGGCGGGTACTTCAAGAGGTTGACTGAGTCAGAAATTCAGGAGAAGAGGGTCAAGGGTTTATGCTTTAATTAGGTATGATTCGCTCCATGACACTATTGTAAGGATCTTTCATTATTGGTCCTAACAATCTACGATGAGGAGGAAGTTGTTGCAGAAAAGGAAGTAGAGGAAGAAGATGATCACCTACACAGGCTACACTTAGATGATGCAGAGGTACCCCTTCACTCAGTGGTCCGATGCGTTGCAGAGGTATCTCTTAACTCAATGGTCTGGTTCACACCGAAACACACCATGAAGGTTAAAGGAAAGAACAAGCACCAGGAGGTTATAGTACTGGTAGTGGAGCTACCCACAACCTCATTTCCAACAAGATGGTGGATTAGTTCATACTGAAATTAGTGGGCATGGGAGTTTTATAGTTTAACATGAAGCCAAAATGCAAAAAAGAAATACAAGGAATCAGAAAACCTTCTAAACTAGTAATAAACATCATAGTTAGTAGCTTAATGCTTTATAAACATGAGATAGATAAGGAACAAATGGATTCGTTTTTTATCAGCAGGATATGGTAGAATATAATGTTTGTTTTCATATGATTCAAAATTTTTTAAAGCACTTACTGACACATAGCTTCTCTTACTCATCATCCTTTCAACATGTACATCCCAATGAATCATTTATTCAAGAATCCTCCTTCAACTTCTCAATTTTTTTATTAGTGATCCTCAGTAGGGATTTGATAGGAAATACTTGTGTTCGCAAGTAACCCTAAGTTAATACTTGAGTTCGCCAGCAATCCTAACCCAAATCGATATGCAAACAGCAGTGAAACGGCTGTTTGTAGCAGGAAAAACAGCAAAAACCTGCTGTCTACAGCAGAAAATCAGCACAAACCAGGGAAAACCGTGAGAAAAATCGATGCAAGACTTGTATTCCACTAAAAGATGCAACAAAATAGAAAAGATACAATTGATCCTCAATTCGAGAGGGAGTAGCTCGTCGAACGTTTGATTCGCTTGCAGCCCTAATGAGAAGGCCAGTCTTGTGTGACTCCTAAAGTTGAGTTAGGGATGCCTAACGAGCAGGTTCTTTTCACTTTTTTCAAGTTATTACTGATTTTAGTTATACAGGGAACCTCTTTGAAAATAATTACGGAGACTAAACTTATTATATGGTTCTCTAAGAGCATTATTCGATGTCATGAAAGTTTTGAATGAATCATTAATTGTCTGTGATGTGCAACTACATGTGAATCTTTATTCCTGAAATTTATTCCTATGGTGACTCGCAAATCATCTTTAATCTGTTCAAGCAGGTTGTTTGGTTTCAAGATTTAGACAAAATTTAGACAGGATAAATAATTTTTGAAGCCACATAAATCTTACAACTTTCTTAAATTCTGCTTTCCTCTTGTTTTAGATAAATCCCAGATGTATTAAATCACAGGAGAAGTAGGATAAAGGAAAGGTAAACTACTTTTTTCACTGTGCATCTTTTCTCCTTCAGTCTTGAAAATCTATGTCAAACTGTTCACTAGAATTTAATCAGATTTAACATTTATCATGCCATATAGTTCTCAAAATTTAACACCTCTGAGATTTACTAAATCCTACTTGTAGTCAAACAGTCCCTAGTATCAGTTTCACCAACCTGTAATGTAATTTTTTTCAAATTCCCTAAAATTGCTCAAAACCACTAAGCTTACAGGGCCATGTGAGCGCTAATATAATTTGCTCATTGGATATAAACTTCAGCGCTTACTCCATTGGATAATACTCACATTCCAGTAGATGTACCACTAGGAGCAGAAGCTCGATACATTCCTTTGTTCGTATACAACTCCACCTCCACCGTCGGAATTCCCCTACTATCCAAGATCTGCCTTGCTTTGATCTTTGTGATCGCAGAAGGAACGGCCTTCTTCATATGATTCGACTGCCACAAAAAAAAAAAAAAAAAAAATCACGTCTGTTTAGAGAACCATCAAGACGCTTTTGTGAAATTAGTGATACATGCAAGAAGAGACCGACTGTGAACAAATTTAAGTATTCATTCTTAAAAACCTTGCGAGAACAAAATACGTTTTTTTTTGTTTTTTTTTATTTACATATATACCACTTTATTTCTCATTATTTACCTATTTAATACCTCAAACTAAAAATTTTCATGTCAACTACTCATATAATAAATATGAATTCATAGAATCAGATATTAAAGTTTATGAATGATTAGAATGAACTATATGAGTGATATATTTGACATTAAAATTTTATATGAATGATAAGAATGTAATATTAAAATTTTAAATGTGATATATAAATAACATGAAATAAAATGATATGTATGTAAATCCAATTTTTTTCATTACGAGTCATGAAATTAAAATTCAAAACTTTTATGACAATTTCCAAAAATTTTATAAACTAAAACCAACGCATAATTTACATCACCCTTTAAAATTTTTGGCTTTTCCGTTCATAACATATGAATAGCTCACCTTTAAGGATATGAATGATATATGTATTGATTTCGTATCATCATTATTTGCATATAAATTTGATCAATAAACAATATTTTGTAGAACAATTTATTCATCTAGCCAGAAAAAATATTATTATTATTTTTTACCGAGCAACATAAGAATAAAAAATATATCAAACAAGTTATTTTAGATTCAACGAGTCTATGATGTGGTTAGTTAAATTCACCTTCTAACTTCTGATCAGAAAACAAAATCATATCATGTATAACTCAATTCAAGTTCTTTTTCACTACAGTTTCCTCTAATTTATTCAAATTCTCGCAAGCCACAACCCCCATCCACACAACATGATATGATTATAAATCTGGCTCAACCGACCTGACCGAATTAGCCATCCAGATTCGAATCATGGCCCAAAAGTAGCCAGCCTAGCACCAATTCAAGTTAGTCCTGCTGTCAAGGTAGGTTGCGAGTCCATGAATACCAAGAAATCACATCTACTGCATTTCTTAAAATGAAATTTGTACAATCATATAACATGTTCTTTGATATCATCTTCAATATACAATGTAAAATTTTCATCTTTACCATTCAGAGAATAAAAACATACATGAAACAAAGCTCAGGCTGTCATTAGTTGCAAACTTTAGGATAACAGGTAGATTTTACAGTAGATTGAGAATCCTTTCCTCAGAAGGATATCAACAAACTTCACTAGATCACAACAAAAGCACTTGAAGCACCAGTGAAATGGCTTATTGATCCAAACAACCTTTTTGCAGCGCCAAAATGTCTTATTCTATAGACACCAGGCACTGCAGTTTCAGGAATTCTCCACTCTATAGTTGCATAGCTGTGAGTACTGAACTTCCACGGCCTGGACCACTTGAATCGGAGAGAGAAATCATCATCATCATAAGCAGGGACCCATGTGTCAGTACCCTTCAAGATCTCCACGAGAGAGAAAGTACCTTCAGTCATTAGATCATTTCTGGGACAAGCTGACCAGAATATGACCGCAACGAGGTCGCCCTTGGTAAAAGTTGAGTTCTGAGGAACGTCAGATTTTACATCTCCGAAGTTGACACCAATGGGTTTTGCATCCACCAGCACGGGAGTAAGCAAGCTGATTTGCTTGTTCAGAAGATCCGGAGGCTGTGGACCTGGAGAGACATTAGGACCACCGGCAATAGATGCTGCTAATTTCTTAAACTCCTGAATGTAGGCACTTAGTGTGTGCGGGCCATACAAAGTAGATGCCCCCTGAAGAAGTTTGTATCAGTAAATCACCAAGAACAGGTGATATTTAATAAACAGAGAACTGTAACAATACCACACCCAGGAATCCGTAATATTCATTCATAGAAAGAAGGATAAGGAACATATGGCATGATTTCCATACAACCTTATCGCGATTGGTGAATTGCAACCAACAAAAATGACCATAAGCTTCAGTCATCTGACTTGCAAATAATGGCAACATGAAGAAAGCTTCATTAAGGCTTCATTTTGCATGGCTTTCTTGCTACTTCATTCAGCAGCTTTTTAGTACAGAAATTTAAATTTTTATACTAGAAAGCTACTTTAAGAAGCAGAAAGAAAGTCGTCCCAAACGAAACCTAAATCTGGAAATGCACATGATAATTTTACTCATTTGTTGAAATTTTCATTTCAAACATGCTTTCTGAGAAGAGCTTGTTCAAACAATAAATCCTGAAGGGTGTTATGAGCAGTGAGGATTTAGACGAGCACATATAAAGCTATCAAGCATGTGTTAACCTAAGTCCCAACTAGACACAAGCATACTGATCGAATGATTCCATCATCAGATCTCAAAAGAAGAGTCAGCTTCAACTGAATAAAACAAAAAATGTGAGCATTCCACAATGAGGTTTAGGAGAAAATAGATTGAAATGCAACCTACTTTAGTCTATTGGTTGGGAGTTTATGTTGCCAACTAAGAGGTCCTATAATCCCAGCCTTGCATATATTCATATGTGGTTGTCAGCTTTCTACACTTTTTAACGCAGAACCAAAACAGTTTCATTCTTGCCCTCCTGACTTCTTCTTTTTCTCACCTCCCTAATGTCAGTTTGGTATCAAAGCTTCTATGCTGGACGACAATAAGAGACCAATGCACGATAACGATCTCAACTGGAGACCCTGAGGCGCAGAAGACCAAGTTAACACATTCATAACGCTAAGAGGAAGAGGAATGTTAAGAGACAGCGTTGAATGAGAGAATTACTAAAAGCACATTTCCTCCCATCTGCTATTGAAAAAAACTATCTTGTTATAATACCAACGTTGTTCTCAGAGCTACCGATCGAGAAGTTTTACCCTGTTAGTACGCGCAATGATCTAAATGAAACGGAATGACTTGTGGTAAGATATGTTGGTGGATTGAAAGAGTCCATCCAAAACAATCAAAATAAACTTGATTTGGCCACCATCTCGGGCAGTTAACTTTGCTGGTAAATCTGAAATGCAACTTAGTCGAAGTTCCAAGGCCAACTCATAAACTAACAACACTCCGAATAGAGTAGTGGATCAGAGAAAGGTGCTGCTCAGTATTGTTCAAGTGGATCTTTCAACACTTTACAATCAAACTCCCTTCAATCCAAAGTTTTGCAAATTTATGCATTGCTAGAACCCAACACAATGTCATCCCGAGGTGGCAATCATTTTCATAATTGTTATCCCTTTTTTAAATGAAAAGTTTCATTCAGTGGAAAAAACTCTTCAAGAAATCTTGTTTAGGATCGGAATGAGACATTTACAAGAAAACACAACACATTTGCAAAATTACACAATAAATTCCTTCAATCACGAAGGACAATGGTTTATTTTAGAGTTTTAAACATCAAACTTCTAAATACAAATGACTCCATCCGAATAGAAAATTATTGTACTTTCTATAAAACTATGTTTTGATGCAATAAATTTAAAATCGAGGATCTTAAAACCTCAAGTCAATGGTTGTTGATTCAAAATTCATCAGAAAATTCCTCATATTTAATTTCATTTCCTTCACTTTCCTTCAATCCAATAGAAGCCTACATGTCTCACCATCCCAGTGTGAATGTCCTCACTAAATTAACTTTTCCCATGAAAATGAAATCCTTGTATATGAAACATAGAAGATCAAATTTTTCACTATGATCATGAATTTGAGTATTGTATGATGCGGTGCATTTTAAGCTAGAATGGTTCCTTAGGAGTACTTTATCTAGTTTGTTGTTATTTCCTTCTAGAATGCTCTTTTGGTCTTATAAGTAGGAGGTCTTGTAGAAGAAAAGGCATTGAATGATATTATCCCTTTGTTAAAGCTTTGGAAAGCTTCTTCTTCTTCTTCCCTGGATTGGGAAAACCCAAATCCTTCTTGCAGGTCGCATCTTCCGACGAGGCGTGATCCACCGCCGGAATGCCCACCGCTCGAGCTTCCATTGCGATGGCGAAATCCTCTGCCTCCACAGATTACGTCGCCTCGCAAACGGAACTCCGATCTTGATCCGATCCAGATCGATTCCGATCAAATAGAAACATCTCTGGAAGTGGGATACGCCCCAAACCAGCTGGACGATAATCCCGTCTCCGACCTCATATCGCTGGCACCCACTGCGGGGACCGCCGACCAGACTCCCGCACCCCCAGCCGCCGATTCGCCGACCCGACGCGTGCGTGGCTTCGTCCGTCTCTTGCCCGATCGGGATCTCGTAGCCGAAGAAGCAACTGCCACTGTTGTTTTCGACTCTGCCTCTGCTCAGCTCACTGGACCGCTTCTCGCTTCATCCAATTTTCCTACATGTCCTCCACCGCCAGTTCTGGTTGCTACTACTTCTAACGCTCCTAGATCTCTGTCGTTGCCGCCCGCTCAGTATGATACTGGAATTGGGACTGCTGTTCTGAAGTTTTCAGATGGAAAGGATGAATTAGCACCAACATCAGAAACCAAGGATGCCGCTAACCAGGTATCTCAGGAAATGAATAGTAGTAGGGAGCTGGAATCGCCCGTTGAGCACATCCTTCTCTCTCTTGAGGGCGAGAGCACTAAGCTGCAAATGGAATCCTCTAAATCCAAACAAGTTGACCATGCTATTTTTGAACAGCCTAGCTCAGGTGAAGCTGTTCCGTTTCAACCTTCTCAGCTCACCACTCAAGTCAATATCTCAGAAGCTGAAAAATCTAGTGAGCATGCTCATGCATTGGCATCTTCGGCTCCGCATTCCTTACCTGTTCAAACAAGTCACTCTGCAAATGATTCTATCCAGGCCTTAATTGGTCAGATGAATGCGGGTGAAAATATTGCAACAGAGGCAACAGCAAGCCAAAATAATACCACTACTACTCCTCCGTTGCTGCCCGTTCAGACAGAGCACCCACTCTGCTCTTGCGATTTTGCTTCAAGTGTTGAGCTTGATCTCTCACGACCAGATTCCAGTCTTGCTGCCTGTTCCGACTCCAGTGTTGAGGACATCTGCATAAATGATCCATACCCGCATCAATGTGTTAATGATGAAGATGAACACAATGATATTTTCATATCAGAGGCTTCCTTTCTCACGGTATGTCATGATCTTCTTGCCTTTAGCATTCCTGAAACAAATATAAATGACGTGGAAGTGTATTGCAATGCTACTGGATGTGGTACTCGAAGTATTTTCACTACAGGTGTGAAAATTTCTGGTCAGAATTCTACTGTCAAAGCCGATCCAGCGCAATGCTCTCAAACTGTTTGACAATATGTCACTACAAAATTCTGCATCCCTGTTGAAGATGGTGGCATTGGTTTTGATTACTGTCTTCAAATGGCAGTTCCTGATAAATGGATCGAAATTCTTAAATTACAAGATGAGAAGTGGAGGATGGGAGATATTGTGCACACGCTTAAAAATAGGAGATGGTTAGAGAAATGTATTGCGTATACTGAAAGCCATGATCAAGCTCTTGAGGGCATCCTTCCCTTGAGGAACCCGTTGCAGCTCTTCCTTATTATTGAACTCAAGGGCTGCAAAGAGTATCAAGTGGAAAGTGGTAAAGAGTTTGCAATCCTTGACATTAATCATGATGGCCTTGGTAAATGGGAACTACCGAATTTTCTAGAGAGCTGGGACTTTTCTGATGTAATGCTTATTGTTGGTGCTGAAAGAAAGATTGTTCCCACTCATAAAGTTACTTTGAATGCTTATGGCGACTTCTCTATCAATTCTTCTAGTTAGATAATGAGCAACAAATCCAACGAAGTTGATGACAATAATGGTGCAGAGAGAATTGGAGATCTTTCTTCATTTGATGAAAATGAGCACAAGGTTAACATCTCCACCATAGCCAAACTGGGGGTGCTCCTCCTCTTCTCCCTCCTCCTCAGTTGCCTCGTTCATCTTCCTCCTCCTCAGAATTCCCATTATGATCACATGTAGTGTCTTCTGCCTTACACCTATGGCGTGGGTAAATTCTCATCACATCGGTAGCAAAGGCCGTTGTCCCTTTTCTCTTTCAGCTCTGAATCAGTTAATCTCTTGAAGCCCTCCTTGGTTCAGCTGCCATAGTGGGTTTCTCTCCTTGATCTATCTCGCTAGGAGGAAGGATGGTGTTCGCCTTTGGGCCTCCATCATGAAGTGGTGATCGGTAAGTGGGCGTAGGACACCTGATCTCCTCGGTGGCTCCACCTTAGCCTTGTCCTGCTACAAGCTGTGCAGTCTCCATGAATCTTCACTAATCCCTGTGGAGCAACGACCTGATGGGCTTTGCTCTGATGTTGGGGCTTCAACCCTTCATAAAATTTCCCCTCCAAAAGTCCATCTGGAATCCCCTCGCAATTGCCCTGACCAGTAGTTCAAAGTGCTCTCTATACTCTGCCACTGTGCCCTCAGGCTGGCCTAGAAGCCACCAACTGCTCCATGAATTGTGGTACCTCTGCTTGGACCACCCTTGAATCTATGAGTAGGAGGTAATTCTTGAACTCCTCCCAACTCCTTTAAGGTGTTTGTCTGCCCTTCAAGCCATTGAAAGCCAGGCCAATCCCTTCCCTTCCAAACATAACCGGAAAATCGCCATCAACTTCTTCATCTTCTGTGACACATTCACTTGCAAAAATAGGCGGGCTCCAACCCTGTAGATCCATCCGTAAGCATTCTTTCCCTTTCAAAAATTAGGGGAATCTTCAACTTCTCATGGCGGTTGTCAGCTCGGGGGTGGGGAAGGTTCTTTCCATCTCCCCAATTGTCCCCTGAGTAATCCCTCCCCTTGTGGTCTTCCTCCTCTCCACCGGGGTAAGCGATTTTGAAACCCCCTCAATGGTGGTTCTCTTTGGCTCTCCCATAGCCATTGCCATATCTTCCGCTTCTTTCCTCCCTGCTCCCACGTGGGCACGATTTCCCTTACCGGAAACCCCCCCATCTGAATTCGGCCACCCTTTCACCGTGTGCAAGTGGGGGCCCACCGAGCCCATCGTATGGCGCCCCCTTGACCACACAGTCATTCCCAAGGCCCACTCGTATTCAGACCCTTCTCCTCCTTCTTGGGCCATTGCCTTGCACGCCATCTTCACTCTGATTTACTGCCTTCTTCCCTAATTGAAAAATTATGGTTAGGGTTCTTGGTTTCATCACCGGAAGTTATTTCCCTTTTTCCTTAGGGTTTGATTGGAACCAACTTGAGCTTCTAGGCCATTTCCGGGGGAATCATCTCTTCCATTCCCCAAATCTCTCTCTAGGGATGAAAATTTTCCCTCCTAAGGACGAGAGTTTCACACCCCCTCCTCTTTTCAACTTGGGGCCCCATCTCTCTCCAAAACTTCCACTTTCTGACGGCCAATGCCGTCTTAGGATCATAGAGGCCTGATACCAACTTGATACGCCTTAGGTTTCACAAATTTAGGGTTTGCCCTAATTTCCCCTCCATAAGAAAGAGTGAACTTTCTCCACCAACACCAAATGAGAAAATAATCACACAAAAAAAGGTAGAGAAGGAATCAATGAGAAACCTTTGCATTAAGCAAGCCAAGAGAAAACTAAGATAAGTTATGTCCACTGTCGAGAAGGTAAGAATCTCCAAAAAGAAAACCTAAGAAAAGGCACAAGAGAAGACTAGAGGAGAAACTAGAAAGAGAATATACTTTTTCATAATTACCCAAAAACTAAACCCTAGAGCTCCCTTCATACCCATCAAAAACCCTCCCATCCCAAAATACCCTCACTTAAGTGAGGGTCCTCTCTTCCATGCAAATCCCGCGCCCGCCTTGGTTTTCTCCGCTGTAGACCCGCATTGGGTCCAGGCTCTGCCTTTGCAGACCGGGTCCAACATATTTGAATATTGATGTATGAATAACAATGTAGAAGTTGCTCCTATGACTTTTGGTATTACTAATATATACTCTACAAATTAAAAATATCTAATATGATTAAGCACTGATGATAGAATAAATAACTAAAATTTCATTCTTGTTTGATCAACATCATTTATTAATTGACATGAAATAATTAAACATATGATCTTTGATATAGTACAGTTGGCATCAATATTGTATTCTTTTTCATTGATGCTAGTCCTAGTATTGATATATTGAGTTAATATATTATGAATGCTTATGTATGTAAATGCATATGAAAGAAATTATGTTTATAGGCAGACATGAGGCCCTACTATTAGGCAAGCTGTTATAAAATAGTTATGTTAGATGCTTTATAACATGTTTCTTTTGGATGTATACAAAGTAGTAATTGATGATAAATGTATCATATCATATATGCCTATATGGATATAAATAGAACTTTCAATAAAAACAAAATTTGGTAGTTTAGAGGACTCATTTGAGATATGGAAGAATTTAATTAAAAAAAATTTTATATTATAATTTTTTTTTTATATAATTTTTTTCATTTGACATTTATTCCACCTCAGTATTTGGAGTTCCCAGGCTAGAATTGTCACACAATAGAAAAGGCATGCTACAATGCCAATATTGTTTACACAACCATCCATTAATTTAATGAAGTTATTCACACTCAAAAAAAAACTCACCAATATCAATCAATACCCAGTTTGACATACACGGGCTGAAAAAGCCATCAACAAACTGGATAAACCACCTGTTAATAAAGAATGTTACAGCAACTGGATAAAAACCAACTGCCCACAAAACTTTAATTTTAAAAATTTTTAGGGTCCAATTAAATAAACACAATAACTAGCATAGTTATAAAGGGGAATTCAGGGTGGGCGTACCAGGCCAGTCATAAACTTTTTGAGACCCAACTTTGTTATCAAGCACAGCACGCTGTTAATTTCAAGGATAAGGTTTGTGACAGACTCCATGAATAGGGTATGGCTAAATGAATGTAGAACGACATATTTACATGTAGCACATGACAGATTGGTGTTGAAGCAGTTTTTTTCCGACATGTATATGTTATAAAAAATTCTAGAAATACAGAAGCACGACTTTGAGCACAACTAGAGATGAATGCGAAGTTCAACCGCACAATGTAAAAAAAAACAAAAGAAATTACCAGATAAAGAGCACATTATACGGCATTAGTAACAAATAAGTACTTCATGTATTTGTTGGAATGTTTATTTAATTCTGTATGGGTTGTAATAACCCAATTTTGTATCAGGCTATGTCTCATTTGGATCAATTTAAAAATACCAATAGAAAATTCCCATTTTCACGAAATTCAATAAAAACTTATTGTCTATTTGGTGTTTTTATTAGTTGAATGGGAGCAATTAGATATATAGAACTATATGTTGAATAACGAAGGTTGTAATGTTAAGGGAAATTAAATCATTTAACCATTTTTCCTACAAGAACGACAACGAACAAAACACACATGCAGCCTTTATCTTCCATTATGTGGGGGTAGCTTACCCACTAATCCTGTTTCTTCTTGCCATTGTGCCCTGTTATAGTCCAAATTCTCATTTTAATCATCTATAAAGAGAAGCTCATTTCTAATATTTTCTAAACCAAGCCGTTCTTAGCTTTATCTCTACCTTTCTTAACATAAGCCACAATTAATTACATCTACCTCTCCTTAACGCAGGTATCAGAATGTTTGTTTGTTTGGATTTGACCAACATTTAAGGCGATTCTTTCTCCGTAAAACCTTATTTCCATTTGGAGCTACTCCAACCCTTTCACTTATAACTGCTCGTTCATATCCTACTCTAAGAGTAAAGCCACTCATCCACCTAAGCATCCTGCATTTCTACAAACCTTAAAAAAACTTAATGTCTTTTCTTTTAACTGCCAACATTATGTTCCAGTAATATTGCATTGAGGTTTCACCGACATCTTATAAAATTTTCCCTTAAATTTAAAGGTGCTTTTCCAATCACACAATCAAGCCCAATGAAAGTCCTCCACTTCAAGCATCCAACTTTGAATTCTACTAATAATAATCCTTATCCTATTTCACCATCGCTCTGGACAATAGACCTAAGAAATCTAAAAATGTACTCCTTATTTAATGATTGATTGTGCAAAGTCATATCTCTGCCAAACTAGTCTAATACTACTAAAATTAGCCACTACGGATATTCGTTTGTAGATCGACTCAAATGAAAACCTTCATACTCTAAGGTGGTTACGCGGATTCCGAACGGTGGACGATATTCAAAGGGAAGAAAGTCGGATCGACGTCCGAGATTTTGCACTCTGTTTTGATTTAGTTATTAATTTGTTATTTTGATTTTAAATTTGGCAATTTTTCTTTTTTACCCCTTCTTTATTTTAACGAGATCTTTTCTTAATCAATAAGGCCGAAGGGGGCTAATTTGGTAATTTTAATTTTTTTGGAGGCTTATATTTTAGAGGCCCTTCTCTTATATTAGTTTATGATGGCAAATTATATAAAAATTTGTGTTCTGCACTTGTGTTCTTTTGGGAGGACATTAGTGAGATTCCTATGGGAAGGAATCGAAGTTATTTCATCACTCAACGGCGGCAGGATGCGGTCCGCGGGCTCTCGTGTTTGAAGTCGCTTGGAGAAGGGCAACGTATCAACCCAATTAGTTTTCGTAAGAGTCTAAAAGCTCGCGATTTTGTCCTTCTTCTTTTGTTTATTCCTTCTTATTTTCCTAACCGCCACTGTCCCATCTCTCTTTCTCCTATTGCCAAAACTCCACTCAACCTAGACCACAAGACACCCAAACGCCAGCCCCATCCCCTTTCCATAAGCCCGGCCATCATCATTCCCTTATCTTACAAAATCTAGCATTCAACATTCTTTCCTAAATTAGCTCCGCTTTAATTTTGAGAAACTACCATTTAATTCATAATTCATTGAATTTGAATTTGAATTTTACTTCCTAAATGAGGAAAACTATTTTAGGGAAATCCCTCAAATCATGCAATTTTTAAATTTTAAATAGGAGTTGAACTTTAAAATCTACTTTCTCTTTTAAAAGATTTTAAAAATATAAGCCACCTTTAACTCTATTATACACCATAATAATGCCTACCAGCCGGCCTACCCCCTTCTCTATTTTCTCTTTTTCCTCCCACTTTTCAATTTGATTATTGAAAGGCATTTATTATTCGATGCAATCTTAAGTTTGGAAAGTTGTTTAAATTCAAAAATTTAATTAATTGTTGAATTTTGAAATTCTTTCTTAAAATATAAGGAATGAATTATATTTATAAGACTTTTCCTTAATTCTCCCAATTTGAATTTAATTGCAACTCTTCATAGATACCATATTATTCCGCCCATTTCAACTTAATCTTGATTGCATTCTGCGGAGTAATAATTCAGTTGGAAATTACTCTATAAGGCTTCGACACATTTGACACTTACCGCGTGAATGATGCAGAATAGTGCATTTAATTCTAATACATTACGTATAGGGCTGGGAGGAACCATTGTGTCGTTACCGCCTTCCTTTTCCCCTGTTATTGGCGCGAGCCGTTACTGCAAGGTATCTCCACGAGAGAGAAAGTGCTTCAGGGATCTTAGATCATTTTCTGGGAACAGGCTGACCAGGAATATGCCGGACCAACCAGGTTTCGCCCTGGTAATGTTGGAGTTTTCTTGAGGGGAACGTCAGATTTTTACATCTCCGGGAGCTGACACTAGAACGGTTGTTGCATCCACCAACACAACGGCATGTTAGGGTAGAGCAAGCTGATTTGCTGTTCAGAAGAGTCCGGAGGCTGTGGACTTGGAGAGACATTAGGCACCGGCAATAGATGCTGCTAATTCTTAAACCCTGATGTAGGCATTAGTTGTGGTGCGGAGCCATACAAATAGATGCCCCTGTAGAAGTTTGTATCAGCTAAATCACCAAGAACAGGTGATATTTAACTAAAGCAGACGAACTGAACAATATACCACGCCAGGAATCCGTAATATTCATTCATGGAAAGAAGGACAAGGACCATATAGTGCATGATTTCCGATACAACTTATCGCGATTTGGTAATTGCAACCAAAAATACCATAAGACTTCAGTCATACTGATAGCAATAATGGGCAACATGAAGAAAGCTTCTTTAAGGTCTCATTATGGCACGGCTTTCTTGCATACCTTGTCAGTACAGCAGCTTTTTCTAGTACAGAAATTTAAATTTTATTACTAAAAGGCTATTTAGACAGCTCTTATAAGAAAGCCCAGAAAAAAAATAAAAAGTCGTCGTCCAAACGAAACCTAAATCTCGGAAATGCACATGATTAATTTTACTCATTTTGTTGAAGATTTCATTCAACTGCTTTCTAGAGAGGAGGCTTGTTCAAAAATAAATCCTGAAGCGGTGTTATGAGCAGTGAGGATTTAGAGACTGAGCACTATAATAAAACAGCCCTATCCGAGAGCATGTGTATAACCTAGTCCCACGTAGCACACAAGCCCCATACTCATAAGTGGATTCCATCCAAGTCATATCTCAAAAGAAGAGTCACCTTCAACTGAATAAAACAAAAACTGTGAGGGCATTCCTACACTTATGAGGTTTGAAGTGAGAAAATAGATTGAAAGCTGCACCTCCCTTAGTCTATTGTGGGATTATGTTGCCCACTAAGAGGTATCCACTCTCCAGCCTTCATTGATTCTATGTCGAGTTGTCCAGCTTTCTACACTTTTAACGCAGAACCAAACAGTTTTCATTCTTGCCCTCTGACTTCCTTCTTCTCTTCTCACCTCCCTACATGTCAGTTGGTATCAGAAGTTCTATGCTGGACGAACAAATAATGAGACGCCAAATGCACATAAATACTCACAACTGAGACCTGAGGTCGCAAGAAGACCAGTTTAACACATTTCCATAAATGACGCTGAGAGGAAGGAGGAATGTTAAGAAGGACAGCTGTGAGAGTGGAGAAGCACATTACTAAAACGCACATTTCTCCATCTGCTTTAGTTAGATAAATACTATTCTGCCGTTAATCCTGAGAATGACCAATCCGCTTGTTCTCGAAGCTGACCGATTCGAGAAGTTTTTACCATCTTAGTACGACGCAAGTGACATCAATGAAATACGGAATGACGTTGTAGGTAAGATTTATGTTGGGTGGATTGAAGAGTCCATCAAAACCAATCAAAATAAACTTGATTTGCCACTTCATCTATCGAGCAGTGAGGTTAACTTTGCTGCGTAAATCTTGAAATGCCAACTTAGTCGAAGTTCCAAGGCCACTCAGTATTAATCTAACAGCACACTACCGAATGTAGTAGTGGATTCAGAGAAAGGTGCTGGCCGCTCATTGTATTGTCCTCGAGGGATCAATTTTCAACACTTACAAATCACAACTCCTTCGATCGAACCAAAGTTTTGCATGTTTATGCATTGGCTTACCGAAGCTCCAACACAATGTTATCATGAACCGGAAACGGTGCGCAATCCATTTTGCTATGATGTTATCCCTTTTTTTAAATGAGAAGTTCATTCGATGGAAAAAAACTCTTGTCAATGGAACCATGCTGTTAGGATCGGAATGAGACATTACAAGAAAACCACAACACAGTTTGCAAAATTACACAGTAATCATTCCTTCAATCACGAAGACAATGGCTTTAATTTCTTTAGAGTTTCTAAAACATCAAACTTCTAAATAACCAAATGACTCCATACCGAACTAGATCCCGAAATTATTACTCTTTCTGAGAAACTATGTTATTGATGCATAAATTTAAATCGAGGATCTTAAAACCTCAATAGTTCAATGGTACCTGGTTGATGCTCAAAAATCATGTGACAGAAATTCCTCATACTTTTAATTCATTCCTTCACATTTCCCTTCAATCAATAGAGCCTACATTCTCACCATCCCCAGTGTGAATGTCCTACTAAATTAACTTTTCCCATGAAAAAATGAAATTTCTTGTATATGAACACATAAGAAGATTATTTTTTTCACTATGATATGAATTGATATTGTATGCATGCGGTTGCATTTTTAAGCTAGAATGGTTCCTTAGGAGACTTTATCTAGTTTGTTGTTATTTCCTTCTAGAATGCTCTTTTGGTCTTATAAGTAGGAGGTCTTGTAGAAGTAAAAGGCATTGAATGAATTATCCCTTTTACAAGCTTTGGAACAGCTTCTTTCTTCTTCTTCCTGGATTGGGAAAAACCCAAATCCTTCTGCAGGTCGCATCTTCTCGACGATCCACTACATCAGTTGGTATCAGAGCCTGGAGCTTGTGAAGATCGATGGACTGCGAAGAAGGTCGCTGCGAGACGATCGAAGCCGCAAAACAAGAGATTGGGGTCGACGAGATCGCGCCAAGGAAGGTGGGTCTGCCGACGATGCTCGGAGCCGGATGCCTTCTATCAAGCTCAATCGAAGAAATCGCTCGATCAGGTAGACGAAATCTTGATCGGATTCGCGAAAAACTTCGGGCCAATAAGGAAGATGAGAATGTCGTCGGCAAACAATACCGAGGTATTTTCTTTCTCCATCTCCGCTTGCGTTTCCAACGCAGACGCCATCCGTCCCGCCATACTCCCCCGATCGTTGATGATTAGTTCCGCTCGAACTCCGCTAAATGCGTGATCCACCGCCTGGAATGCACCGCTCGAGCTTCCATTGCATGGGAATTCCTCCGCCTCCACAGATTACGTCGCCTCGCAACAGGAACTCCGATCTTTGATCCGATCCAGATCGATTCGATCAAATAGAAACATCTCTGGAAGTGGATACGCCCCAAACCAGCAGATGACAATCCCAGTCTCCGACCTCATACCGCTGCCGCCGCGGGCACCGCTGACCAGACCTCCGCAGACCCCCAGCGCGATTCGCCACGATCCAACGCGTGCGTGGCTTCGTCCGTCTCTGCCGATCGGATCTCGTAGCCGAAGAAGCAACTGCAGTGTTGTTTTCGACTCTGCTCTGCTCAGCTCACTGGACTTTCTCGCTTCATCCAATTTCCTACATGTCCTCCACCCAGTTCGGTTGCTACTACTTCTAACGCTCCTAGATCTCTGTCGTTGCGCCGCTCAGTATGATACTGGAATTGGACTGTTGTTCTGAAGTTTTCAGATGGAAAGGATGAATTAGCACCACATCAGAAACCAAGGATGCCGCTAACCAGGTATCTCAGGAAATAATGAAGTAGTAGGGAGCTGGAATCGCCCGTTGAAGCACATCTTCTCTCTCTTGAGGGGAGAGGCACTAAGCTGCAAATGGAATCCTTCTGAATCAAACAAGGTTGACCATGCCTATTTTTGAACAGCCTAGCTCAGGTGAAGCTGTTCCGTTTCAACCTTCTCAGTCTCACCACTCAAGTCAATATTCTCAGAAGCTGAAAAATCTAGTGAGCATGCTCATGCATTGGCATCTTCGCTCCGCATTCCTTACCTGTTAACAAGTATCTCTGCAAATGATTCTATCCAGGCCTTTAATTGTCAGATAATGCGGGTGAAATATTGCAACGGAGGCAACCAGCAGGCAAAATATACCACTACTACTCCTCCGTTGCCCGTTCAAGACAGAGCACCACTCTGCTCTTGCGATTTTGCTTCAAGTGTTGAGCTCGATCT